>NW_008354694.1:1523786-1532533 GCF_000622305.1 Nannospalax galili | reverse complement strand
TATTTATTTATTTATTTATTTATTTATTTATTTATTTTTGAGACAGGGTCTCCCTGTAGCCCCAGCTCACCTGGAACTCACTATGTAGACCAGGCTGGATTCCATTTCACAGAGCTCTGCCTGCCTCTCCCTCCTGAGTGCTAGCTGGCATTAAAAGCATGTGCCACCATGTCTAGCACAAATCTGCTTTTAAAGCATACCTGAGCTGACCCATGATGGTGCACACCCTTTAATCCCATCACTCAGAAGGCAGAGGCAGGCAGATCTGTGTGAAATGGAATCCAGCCTGGTCTACATAGTGAGTTCCAGGTCAGCTGGGGCTACAGAGAGACCCTGTCTCAAAAAACAAATGAACAACCCCCCCCAAAAAAAATCAGATGAAAAAGTGCACATACAGGGCTAGAGAGATAGCTCAGCAGTTAAGAGCACTGACTGCTCTTGCAGAGGACCTGGGTTCGATTCCCAGCACACACATGGAAGCTGTGAACGTTCCTTAACTCCAGTTCCAGGGGAATCCAAAGCCCTCTTCTGACCTCCAAGGCATTGCATGACTCGGGTGCATTTACATACATGCAAGTAATACACGCATACACATAAGATAAAAATAATTTTTTTTTTGACTTTTTGAGACAGGGTCTCCCTGTAGCCCTAGCTGCCCTGGAAATCACTATGTAGACCAGGCTGGCCTCGAATTCAGAGATCCGCCTGCCTCTGCCTCCCAAGTGCTGGGGTTAACGGCACGTGCCACTGCACCCGGCCAAAAATAAATATTTTAAAAAAGAAAAAGTACACATTTTTCAGAGGAATCCAAGGACTGAGGCTAGAGCACATGAGGCCCTGCGGCAATTGCACTGACCACACACATACAAAAAGGTACTTTATACTCCTGACAACGGCAATGCTTTGCTTAGCTGCTTCTTTTGGGATAGTCCATCTCTGTGCCTTGCTTTATGCAGTGGGAAAAACCAGGGCTTCATGCAGGCTAGGTAAACTCTACCAACTGAACTCTAGTGCCAGCCTTTACTCTTCTTTACACAAGATCTCATATAGGCTGGTCTCAAACTTGCCAAGTTACCAAGGATGACCTTCAACTTCTGATTCTCTGGCTCCTGCTTCCACCTCCCAAGAGCTAGGCATACACGCATGTATACCCAGTTTATGTAGTGCTGGGATCAAACCCAAGCCGTCATGCATGCTGGGCAAACTACCAACGGAGCTATAACCTCAGCCCGTATCCTCATTTCAATAAGCAGTTTTGGGCTGGAGGGATAGCGCAGCCGTTAAAGGCTAAGGTGAATAACCAAAAAGTTCAATAAGCAGTTTTATCACAGCTGTAATATAGAGGGAGGGTCCAAGAGTGGAACTACAAATTACTACTAATAATCCCTTATCAATATAATCACAGCAATATGCTATTTTTAGAATTCTTTAAAATTTATCTTTATGTGTAAGAGTGTTTTGCCTGCATGTATGTAAGTGCACCATGTGCATGCAATGCCCAAAGAAGCCAGAAGAGGACATCAGATCCACTGGAACTGGAGTTAGGGACAGTTGTTAGCGCTCCTGCTGGGAACTGAACCTGGATCCTCTGGAAAAGCGGCCAAAACTCTTAACCACTGAGCCATCTCTCCAGTCCAAATAGCGTGTATTTTTATAAACAGTATACAAAGGGCCAAGATTAAATTCCTGAAAAAGGTGCCTTTTTTAAGACATTTCTTTCTCTCCACCCCTCAACCTTGTTTTGCTGGAGCTCAGGTCTGGTACATGAGTGGAATGTGTTACCACTAAGCCACACTTCCAGCTCTGTAAAATATTTTTCATAGAAAAAGAAAATAAAAATTTAAAAAAAAAAATCAAAAAAAAAAAAAAAAAGAAAAGAAAAATCTATTTCTTTTGGGGGTTTTTTTTTGTTTTGAGACAGGGTCTCCCTGCAGCCCCAGCTGACCTGGCACTCACTACGGAGACCAGGCTGCTCTCAGTTCAGAGCTTCCACCTGCCTCTGCCTCCTGAGTACTGGGAATAAAGGTGTGCACCACCAAGTCCTGGTTTTTTGTTTGTTTGTTTTAGAGTCAGGGTCTCATGTAGCTCAGGTGGCCTCAAATCTGCTAGAGAGGGAGCCAGGCATGGTGGTGCACCCCACCCACTCCCCAAGCGGGTGCTGGGAACTGAACCCAGATCCTCTGAAAGAACAGCAAGCCCTCTTAGCCACTGAGTGGAGACTTTTAGAAAATAAGCTATTAAAGATTATCACTGGAAACAGACCCAGTCAGTAATCCAGAACTTACCAATAAAAACACGGCACCCAAATCTGAGAGAATACGAATACTGCTTGTCGGTCCTTTCTCTTCATTTAAAAATGCATGTTTTATTAAGCTGAGAAAAACGAAAGTATGACCCAATGATCGTACCCCTAAAAAGTTACGTATTAACTTTTAAATGGACTATGAATGAACACTGCCTTAAGTTCACCAGCCATCTTTACCAAATGAACAGGGCACTAGGGGTTTAAGGCAGTGTTCACTTGATAAGGACATTAAGGAACAAAGTTCATGCTCAAACTTAGGAAAAAGATCACTGTGGGCTCTGTCCACCTCCAGAAACAGCATCTAACACAGGTCTCTGAGCCTAATCGGTGTTTAATGAGTATGTTAGTGAACAGTGATGCTTAACTAGATTAGGGTTGCATTAGGTTCCCTCCCCAAAGTTCAGCGCAATCCCTGGCGCAAACAGAACCTTAAGATCTGGCTGCAGTAGCTCAAAGGCACATAAACATCTTTATTCATAAAGAAATAGAAAGCGACGCCTCAAAATACAATCCAGACACCTCTTTATCTTCTGTTATTTTCAATGACAAATAAGACGTTAAATAAAAAACTGTACACCAACTTTTCCAAAATGAAAAAGCAGATTGTCTGCAACGCTGGTGGTTAACAACCAAACCCCAATCAACGTCCTCTATGAGCCCCGCGGGGTGGCGCACGACTTAATCCTAGGCCTCGGGGGACAGAGGCAGGCGGGTTCAAGGCCAGCCTGCTCTACATAGTAAGTTCCAGGCCAGCCAGGGCTAGACAGTAAGACCCTGTCTCAAATAAATAAAAAGGTGTATGAGGGGGAGAAAAAAAAAAAAAAAAACAACCAGGAATACGAACAGAACCAAGCGCTCTTTTCTGATTCTCTCCTCCTTCACCTGAGACAACAGGATGCGTGCCTAGTCTTATTAGATACAGATTAGCTTTGCCCGACGTGGAGTCATTCCTGGCACCGGCGTTTTACCGAGCAGGTACTATACCCAGGCAGTGACAAACGTTCCGGGCCGCGGTGGGGACGAGACCACCCGAGCTCCACTCCCGTCGCCAAACTCCTCTCCCGGAGCTCAGCATCCGCAGCCCGCGGCCGCGGCTCCGAGTCGGCCCGGGCGGCGTCTCCCCGACGTCGGCGCCGCTGCCCTCCACGCCCGCCGACCGAGGTGGCGAGTGCAACAACCTGTAAGAGTCGCCAGAGCCGCGGCGGCTCCGGGGTCGCGGGCCGGCTGGGGAAGACTCAGCGCGGACTCGGAGCTCGGCAGCCCGAGGCCCCCCGGACCCGGGGCCAGCGGGAGCCCGGCCGCGGCGGGCTGGGGGAGGGGCCGCGCTTCCGTGAGGCGAACCGTGGTAGAGCCCGCTGCCCGGGAGGACCTCGCCCCGACCTGGGACGGAGTTGCAGCGCCAGGCCCGGCCCGGCGGCGTCCCAGAGCCTCGGGGCGATAGCCCGGGCCTCTCGCCCGGTCGTGGGGCAGCCGCGCCGCACTCACCCGCCGTCTTTGTCTCGGCCGGGCTCTGGCCGCGCCGCTGTCCGCGCCGGCTCCGCGGCCCCTGTCTCCACACGCCCGCAGCTGTGCCACCCGCGCCCCCGCCGCTTCCTGGCTCCGCCCTCCCGCCCCCGGCTCGCGCGCGCATGGGCGGGGCTAGAGGCGGTGCCGGCCCCGGTGAGAAGGGCGGGCCCGCGGCGTGTGCGGCTGCGCGGTCCCGCCCCCGGACAGGCCCCGCCCCCTCCCATCCAGCAAAGGGCCCGCCAGCTGCAGAGGCTTGGCCCCGCCCATCCATGCCCCGCCCCTCGCCTCCTGGCAGAGCGCCTGCCGGCTACACGGCGGCGTGACCCCGCCTCCGCGGAGAGGCCCCACCCTCTGGGCGGGCGCCAGACCCCCTGCGACTCCAGGCGGGCGGAGAGCCTTGGCTTAAGACGCAGCCTGGAAAATGGAGACCTGGGCCTCACGCCAGGGCCCCTTCCCACTCGGATCCGGCTGCCAGCGCGCCCCGGCTGAGCCGTCCAGGGGACCGGGCGTCTCTAGCTGGTAGTAGTTGAGAACTATTTGCCACCTAACTCCTTCAAGGAGTCAGAATCACTCACTCATGGACGGAGAGCATATAACACCTGACAGCTGAAATGTGTGACATTGTGCAGTGGATCCCCATGACTTCTTGTGGGGCTGTTTTGGGAGTGGTTTTGTTTGAGACAAGTTGTAGCCTGGGTGGCCTCAGACTCACTATGTGGCTAAGGCTGGCCACGGACTCCTGATCCTTCTGCCTTAACCCCCAACCCCCCCAAGTGCTGGGGTTACAGGCCCAAGCCACTAAGGTCTTTTGGGACAAGCTATATAACCCTGGCTGGCCTGAAACTCACAGCAATCCTCCTGCCTCGGCCTCCTGAGTCCTGGCAGTGAGCATGACCACCACACCCTGCTCCTATGAGCGCTTCAGCTGTTCCTATCCTTTATATCCCAGAAGCATTCACATGTATGTCTTCTGAAATCCAGTGGTACATACTCCAACATGGAGCTAGCTCCCCATCTCCATGGATAAAAGCATCTTTCTAGTCGTTCAGTCCACAGCTGGCTCCTCACATCCTCCTTCCTACTTCCATTAAGTCAAGAAAGATGATTGGCTTTGGTTCTGCCTTCAAAATAAACAGGAATCAGACTGCTTTTCACCCACATCGTTTCTGTCATCCCTAGCCTCCGTCATCCTTCAGTGGTCCTCTAAATGGATTCCTTGGCCAACACCAACCCGGGTTGCTGTCAAAACAACAGCAAAAATATCCTCCCTCAAGGAGAGTCAGCTCATGTCTCATCAGATCAAAATCCACCAGTGTTCCATTCACCATGGAAGATCTTTACAATGGCTGACAAAGTCCTCCCTGGGATTTCTCCTGCTAGGTCTCAGAACACATCTCCTACCACCCGCTGATGCTTGACTATTTCAGACTCCACAAACCACTCGGGGGTCTGGAATATTCTTCCTTTAATGTCTGTCCTCCAGTTTTAACTCTGCTTGACTCTTACCTTAACAATAATACTTAGCTGAAACCCACTACCTTAAATTGCCACAGCCCACCCTAACCCTCAACCCTTCCTAACTTGCTGTTCTTTTCTTCCTGAATCACCTGATGGGCAATAATCTTTACAATTGACTCCATATTTTTTCATTTTGAGTGACTTCCTCAGTACAAGCAGCTGAGAGTTCGGCTAGTTTTGACTTTCACAGTACTGTGGGTAGAACCCAGGGGCTCTTGCATGTTAGGTAAGTGCTCTACTATTGAGCACTTTGAAGCTGGGATTGACTGTTCAACTGATATATCCCAAGTGCCTAGAGAAAATGAAAAATCTAAAACCTCCCCAATATAATAAAAAAGTACAAAATAACAAAAACGACCGATTTTATTTTAAATTTCCTCTCAATTCCAATTTCTGCCGGTCAACCAACCATAAGGTCTAAACCTGCATCATACCATAAGCATTTGGATTTTCCAGTTCCTCTGAGTACAATAACCGTTTACTTGACATTTAATCCAATATTTGGCCAGTGATACCCTTGTATCCTATTTCACTGAGTAAGAATAATGTGACAGGGTAGAGAAATTTTTTGATGTGTTACTTAAAGGCATATTGTTTTAAAGAAATTTCCTGCCAGGTATGGTGGCACATGCCTTTAATCCCAGGACTCAGGAGGCAGAAGCAGGGAGATCTCTGTGAGTTCAAGACCAGTCTGGTCTACATAGTGAGATCCAGGCCAGCTGGGGCTACAGGGAGACCCTGTCTCAAAAAAGAACACCCTCCCAAAAAAAACAATAAACTTCCTAACACAAAAATCCAGAAAATTCCAGAACTTGATACACATATTGATCCCTTCAGATTCCAAATGCTACCATCTTAAATAACATTTCCTACCACTAATCCATACAGGATAGCATTCATTATGTGAACCATTACTGATTTTTCATATTTTATAAAATGATGTGTGATTAAATAGCATGGTTTGATTTCAGTTGTAGCTATTCACACTCCCTTTAATTATAAGGACACAACTCCATTCACTTAGGTGATTTTTTTTTTCATTCTTTTTCTCTGTGTTTGTTTTGAGTTCTTGATTCAGGGTCTGAGTACAGACTTGACTGGCCTGGAACTCACTTTGTGGACCAGGTTGACCTTGAATTTACAGCAATCCTAACACCAAGGACAGCAGGAAGCAACATGTTGGTGCCTCTGTGCTGAGATTACACACATGAACCTACGTTATAGGATACTATATGTTTAACATTATATATACATAATTATTTGCCCAGTGTTATGTTAATAGCATAGTCTCTTTACATATTTAACCTTTATGATTTAAAACAAAGCTACAGATTATGCCTTATGATTCAGACTTTTTAAATAAAATTAAACTTTGCTCTTCATGAAAATCATTGACGATGGATTTCATCACTGTCAAAATACAAATTGTAGTAATACAAAAAGCAATTTCTAGAGTCAGTGGTAGGATGTGTCTTCACTGTCTTTAACTGTTTCCAAGCCCAGTCTTGTTCCCAAAGGAGGACCAGGGCAGAAAACAGACACTGCTTATAACTACATAGTGGGCATTAAAGATACTGATAAGTAAGCGTGAATGTTATAGCACAAAAGAAAGTGTCCTGTGCGTTTCCTAATCTATAACAAGTGGAAACTTTAACACCAAGGACAGCAGGAAGCAACATGTTGGTGTAACAAACAGCTAATCACTGCCACATTGGCCTGATTCTGCAAGCTTTTACCAAGCTGGATCAATTTTCCTTTAAAAATCTCAAAGCCAGGGCTGGAGAGATGATGGCTTAGTGGTAAAGAGCACTGACTGCTCTTGTAGAGGACCCAGGTTCGATTCCCAGCATCCACATGGCAGCTAAGAACTGTCCTTAACTCCAGTTCCAGGGAAATCTGAAGCCCTCTTTTGACCTCCGCAGCATTGCAAGACACGGGTGCACTCACATATACATGCAGGCAATACACTCATGCACATAAAATAAAAATAAATAAAATATTTTTAAAATTGCTGAAAAATTAAAATAAAAATCTCAAAACCAGGGTTTGGGAAATGGCTCAGTGGGGTAAAGTGCTTGCTGCACCCTAAGGACTGAGTTCAGATCCCCAGCATTTTTTTTTATTTACTATTTTTATTTTATGTGTATGCGTGTATTGCCTGCATGTAGGTAAGTGCACCCGTGTTGTGCAATGCCCTCGGAGGTCAGAAGAGGCTATCAGCAGATCCCCAGCATT
Organism: Nannospalax galili; assembly: GCF_000622305.1. Classification (NCBI taxonomy): domain Eukaryota; kingdom Metazoa; phylum Chordata; class Mammalia; order Rodentia; family Spalacidae; genus Nannospalax; species Nannospalax galili. Next base: position 1,524,969 of record NW_008354694.1, on the reverse strand, counting down.
TTTTACGTAAAAGACTGCAATCCCAGCACTGGAAGCAGAGACAGGAAAATCCCTGGGGCTTCTCTAGCCAGCTGGTCTAGGCAACCAGAGAGTTCCAGGTTTGGTGAGTTACCCTGACTTAAAAAGTGAGGTGGAGAGTGATAGAAGACACCTGACATCAGTCTCTGGCCTCCACACAGACATACACACACACCTCAAAGCAAATGAATTTTCCTAAAAGTGTGCCATATATATATGACATATATATATGTGTCTTTTTGAGACAAGGTCTCTCGGTAGCCCCAGCTGGAACTCACTATGTAGCCCATACTGGCCTCCAACTCACAGAGATTCGCCTGTCTCTGCCTCTCCGGTGCGGGGATTAAAGGCATTCGCCACCATGCCCACATATTTCTGTCTTTTTAAACTGCTTTTCCAAAACCTGATAGGAGCTATATTTCCATGTTTAGAGAGGGAGCTGTGGTATGGAACCAGAATCCAGAGTTCAATTTAGACTCTGTTGCAAAATTACCTATGTACTCGGAGCAAAGTTCTTTCCAGACCTATCATTTCTCCTAATATTAATAATATCTACCTTGATGACTATGGTGGGAAATCGTTGAACGAATTCACTGGCACGAGCTAAGCACTAGCAAGAAAACATTGGCTATTATTACAGAACCGTATGATTAAGCTCCTTGCCTTATGTTCATAACAATACTGAGAAAATGCTTCATAAAAGTCCCCAAATGGGACAGATTTCTAAATCAAGAACACATAATCAATAAAATGAATTTGTGAGGACAACTTGCCAGACTTGGTTTTCTCCTTCCACCAAGTGGGTCCCAGGGATTGAACTCAAATTGTCAGCATTAGGCAAGTGCCTTCACTCACTGAACCATCCTACCAACCCCCAGATAAACATTTTTAGTATTTCATTTCATTATTATTTTTGTTTTTGAGACAGGGTTTCCTTGTACCCCCAGTGGCCTGGAACTCACTATGTAGATCAGGCTGGCCTTGAACCCACAAAGATCCATCTGTCTCTGGCTCCTAAATGCTGGGATTAAAGGCATATGCCACCATGCCCAACTTCATTACTTTTTTTAATATCTTATTTATTTATTATTTATTTATTTTTTGTCTTTTTGAAGCAGGGTCTCCCTGTAGCCCCAGCTGTCCTGGAACTCACTATGTAGACCAG
>NW_008354694.1:1503260-1523753 GCF_000622305.1 Nannospalax galili | reverse complement strand
TTATTATTTTTATGTGTATGTGTGTATTGCCTGCATGTAGGTAAGTACATCTGTGTGGTGCAATGTCCAAGGAGGACAGAAGAGACTTTTGGAAACCCCTGGAACTGGAGTTACAGTTTTTAGCTGCCATGTGGGTGATGGGATTTGAACCCGGGTCTTCTGCAAGAACAGTCAGTGTTCTTAACCACTGAGCTATCTCTCCAGCCCCTATTTTTTAATTATGTACATATGTATGTATGTTTTTTTATTGTGAATGAAGGGCCTTTGAAGGCCAAAAGAGGACCTCAGGTGGTTGTGATCCATTCGATAGCTACTGGAAATCAAACTCAGGTTGTCTGAGTTTGTCAGGTTGATTCATGACTCTCCAGACTCCCCAAATAAACATTTTTTAAGGGGCACTAATATTCCTTCTACAGCCACCATGCAGTAGGCACAGTTCCACATAAGAAGGAAGAAGGGGAGGGATGGTCCAGAGCCGCCTAGGTCAGCTTCACAGTTGAATGACTTAGCACATAAGGACTCTCACAGTAGACCTACCATATGTTTGCATTTATCAGGGACATCTCTAGTCCTGACTTGTTAGTTACCTGTGCCCCTTTTATTCTGAATTGTGTCCAGGTTTCAATGATGAATTGTATAGTCATTGTCTAACTAGAAGTATGTAAAGCTGGACACAGAGAGGTTCCTTCTCCTCTGTGTAGAGATATAGACAGTCAAATTGCCTTTTTTTTTTTTCTTTTTTGATGCTGGGATCAAACCCAGGATCCCACACATGCTATGCAAGCCTTCTATCTTTACACCATATTTTCAGACCTTAATTTGCTTCATGAAAAGAACGTTTGAATAATTCCAACACATAGGGGCTAGACGAAGAAGTATTAGAGGTTCAAGGTCATCCTCAGCTACACAGCAAGTTCAAGGCCAGCCTGGGCTACATGACACCCTGTCCCCAAAACAACATGTAACCAAGGATGACCTGGACACAATTGAGAATAAAATGAAAGATGTTTCAGTGAAAGTGCTGGACACGCAAGCCTGGCCATCCAGGTTTGGTCCCTGGAAGCCCCAGGAAAAGGCCAGACACATGGTATACATCTACAATCCCAGCACTCCTAGGCAAGGTGGGAGGAAGACACAGGGGAATTACTGGGAAGCTCGTGGGGCAGCTATCCTGGGGTAGGTAGCAGAAGCAATAAGAGAGGCCCTGCCTCTACAACAGGGAAAGTTAGAGCCAGCTCCTAAAAGTTGTCCTCAACCTCCACGCAAGCAACATGCACCTGAACTCATACACACACACACACACACACACACATACACATAGACACACAGATACAGACACAACACAGACACACACACACACACACACACACACACACACACACATATACAAACACAGATACACACAGAGACACACACTGAATGAATGAATTGGTAAATAAAAAAGTTTTTCGAAGAACATCTGAATTGGCCAGGTGGACCAAAAGAAAAAGAAAAGGTTTTATTTTTATAAACTAGAATTAAAACTACAAACTTTCCATACTTATGCCTTGAACATTAATTATGAATTTGGTAAATCTCACTGACTAAAAGATTAATTAGTCTTAAGGATTTAGTAATTTTTTTCCTAAAAAGATAAAACAAGGCCATTCCAAGAAATAAATTGTGATAACACAACATCCGAAGCACTTATTTTACATTTATACCCACACACAGAGACACATACCCAACCGCACATACACACACACACACACACAAGACACAAACAGCATAAAGTCTAAAGTCTATTGGCAATCTCAGATACCTTAGCTAGTTAGTGAGATACATGGCACATGAATTAGAACACGAAGGGGTGGAGGAAACAATCAGGAACCTGCAACACTGACTGGGGCTCCGAAGAGAATCATTGCTCTGACTGAAGCAGCCACGGGCAGGATGGGAGCCCGCCTCAATCTCTGTTTTATACTTCTACCTAGCACAGACCCTTGCTGCTCATCAAACCCCAAGTATTCAGTGAATGCCTGCTGAGTGCCAGGCAGGGTAAGTGCTGGGGAAAGCAGGGTAGAAAGCCTGGCCTCTGTCCTTTGTGACCTGTCACACAGCAACATTTGCATAACTAGACACAACAGCCTTAGGAACGCAGTCAAGGGGCTCATGGAGCTCTGTACTGCTCAGAAAGGTTTCTCACAGGAGAGGAATTCGAGGTGGGTCTCTGGGAAGAAGGTAGTCAGCTGTTCAGATAGAAGAGACTTCTAAACTAGGGAAATCACACCTGTGGTGATGTGAGAGTTGACACACATGTAAACACTCCCACCTATACAGACAGAGACATGAACACACACATGCACAGAGTCAGAGCTAGAGATGTGGCTGAGTTTGTAGAATGCTTGCCTAGCATATACGAAGCCCTGGGTTCTACCCCCAGCACTGCATATGTGCGGCAGTGAGGCATGCCTGAAATCCCAGTACAGGAGGATCCAGGCCATTCTCTGCTACATTCTGAGTTTGAGGCCAGCTTGGGCTAAACAAGACCCTGCCTAAGAAAAACAAAAAGCAATGTTACTTTCTTTTGGGTTTTTTTGTTTGTTTTGTTTTGTTTTTTCAAGACAGGGTCTCCCTGTAGCCCCAGCCGCCCTGTAACTCACTATGTAGACCAGGCTGGCCTTGAACTCACAGAGATCCGCCTACCTCTGCCTCCAGAGTGCTGGGATCAAAGGCCTGTGTGTGCCCACACCGCCCAGCTGGCTCTGCTTGTGTCTACACTAGTAAGGCTAAGCAGCCGGGAAGGTTCTGATGCCTTGGTTGCTTCCTTCTACTCTGGTAGTGACACATCCTGTAACACCCAGGACAGGACAGTGGTGGGCAGATTGCTAAAACTGCACCACCCAGGGCTGCCAAGACGGCTCAGTGGGTAAAGGCACTTGTTGCCATGCCTGACATCCTAAATCTGATTCCTGGAACCCTCATGGTGGAAGGCAAGAACCACTTCCCACAAGTTGTCCTCTAACCTCCATACCTGCATGGTGGCATGTGTGCTCCCCTCCCAAATATAATAAACAAGTAAATGTGAAAATAAATAAATACATGAAAGCGCACCATCCTGTATCCCAGCATTCATGCCTTAGTCCCCAGAACCCATGACTAGGAGGTGATGGTATTCCTACAGCATGCTACGTTGTCATGTTGACATTAGCTCTTAAAAGCGGAGCATTTTTTTTCTGGCAAGTGGCAGAAAGAGAAGTTGGAGAGATTCAAAGCATAAGAAGGAAACAGTTCAGGCTTGCTGGTCTGAAGAGGGGGGTGGGGCCCACAGCAAGAAATGCAAGCAGCCTAGGAGCAGAGACTGGCCGTGGCTGACAGCTAGCAAGGAAGCAGGGACCTGCATCCCATACCCCCAAGGAACTAGACTCTGCTAATAAGAGCTTGGAAGGAGATCTTCCATCTGGAGCCTCCAGATGGGAGCTAGGACTTGCAAACACCTTGATTCCACCCTGTGATACTATGGATGGAGACCGTGGCCACATCATCCTGGACTTCTGACCTACAAAGAACATAAACTAATAAACGGGTGTGGTTTCAGGTGACTAAATTTGTATTAATCTGTTATACAGTAATAGAAAAACTAACAGAGCCACTAGCATTGAATCAGCCCTTCTCTTAGATAGTTGTGAGGCTGCACTCAGCCTCAAGAGTGTATCTGAGTTTCTGTTCTACAGTCCAAGCCACAGGATGAGTGGATGAATATGGATGCATTAATCGACAAGCCTGTGTCATCTGTTTATGATTATATGGAGGACAGTGAGCCATAGCAAAGTTGTCTGTGATAATTTGATATATTGGGACTAACGTTATTTTAATTTGAGTAAAAAAAAAATACCAAATTGAATAGGCCACTGGGTCCTCAGAATTGTGGGTGATGTTAGGATTTCAGGTAGCATATGGTGCCAGGCTCTGAAAAGGAAAGACAGAAGACAAGCGATGTTCCCTGATAAGAAGAGAATGGAGCTGGGGAGATGCTCAGTCGGTAAAGAGCTTACCTCACAAGCATGAGGACTTGAACTACATCTCCAGAACCCATGCAAAATAGCCAGGTGTGGCGGGCATGCTTGGAATTTCAGTGCTGGAGAAGCAGAGACAGAGGGGTCCCTGGGGCTCATGAGCCTAGCTTCCTGGACCAGTTCCAGGCCAAGTGAGCGATCCTGTCTGAATAACAAGATGGATAACTCCTGGAGAACAACACCTGATTGACATCTAGCCTCCATCCATACCCACAGCCGTACACATGAACACACACATACACAAGGCAGAGAATGGTCTCTAGGGTCAAGTGGATGTTGGTTTGTTTTGCAAACTGTCTGATCTTGGACTTGTAGACTGTTTTCTTTACTCTTTTAGAGCTCCACCCCAGTCATATCAAAATCAGAATAATAGCTAATAAATTATAATGAATTATAGGGAATTTTTTCACAACTTCTTTGTGATGTTTTAATAGTAAAAGTAAATTATAGAAATACTAGCCTAATGTTGCTCTACAGAAATATAATCCAAGCCACATAAAGAACTTTAAATTTGGTGGAAGCCACATGGAAAAAAGTAAAAAGAAATGTGAAATTGATTTCAGCAATGTATTTTAGCCTGCCCAGTATGTCAAAAATTTATCATTTCAACATTCAATCAACATTAAATGTATGCCTTTAATCCCAGCACTCAGGAGACTCAGGAGACAGAGGCAGGCAGATCTCTGAGTTCAAGGCCAGCCTAGATCTATAATATAGGCCAGCCGGGGCCTCAAAAAAAAAAAAAAAAAAAAAAAGAACTAATGCTAACTTGTCCTAGTTTTCTTTCAATTATTGTGACAAAACACTCTGACCAATACCAACATGGGGAGGAAAGGTTTATTTGGTTTACATTTCTTGGGTCATAGTTCATCACTGAGGGAGCCCAAGGTAGGAACTCAGGGCAGGAACCCGGAGGCAGGAGCTGGAGCACAGGCCATGGAGGAACACTGCTTACTGGCTTGCTCCCCTGGCCTGTGCTCAACCTGCTTTCTTATGTAATACAGGACCACCTGCCCAGGTGTGGCACTGTTCACAGTGGGTTGGACCCTCCCATATCACTCAATGATCAAGAAAATATCCCACAGACACATAGCCACAGGCCAGGCCAGTCCAATGTAGGCAATTCCCCAGCTCAGGCTTCCTCTACCCAGCTGTGTCAAATAGACAACTAAAGCTCTCCAGCACAAGTTTACAGTTTTGTTTTGTTTCTTTAATCTTTTTGAGCCAGGGTCTTCCTGTAGCCCCAGCTGGCCTTGAACTCACTATGTAGACCAGGCTGGCCTTGAATTCACTACTGAGTCCCCAACCCCCAGCATGTATTTTTTTATGCTTATAACATATCTCAATTCAGAATACATAGATGTTGCAATACATTCTTCATTCTTTGTTAATTCTAAAATAAACATAAATAGAGGATACACAGATAATTACAGATATGAGAACACATTGCATTCTGGTCATGCAAATTTAGATGATTTTTGTGTGTGTGTGTGGTCTTTTATGTGAGAGAGTCTCCCTGTAGCCCTAGCTAGCCCAGCACTTGGGAGGCAGAGGCAGGTGGAGCTTTGTGAGTTAGGCCAGCCTGGTCTACATAGTGAGTTCCAGGACAGCTGGAGCTACAAGGAGACGCTGTCTCAAAAAAGACAAAAAGTAAAATAAATAAAAATAATGAATAAAATATTTTAAACCATCAGCTCTTAATTTTAATAGCTCACACATCAATGGAGGTTTGAGGTATGATACACTGATGTCTAATTTCTAATTCCAAAACATAGTAAACAAAATTTCAAAACCAGAGGAAAGAGGTATCTAACAACCTGGAAGGCTAAGTTAAAAACAAAACCTCGTCTCATGCACGAGAAAGCATACTGGTTTTAGTTTTTGTTTTTATGTCTTTTTGAGACAGGGTCTCCAGGTCTCCCAGGTAGCCCCAGCTGTCCTGCAACTCACTATGTAGACCAGGCTGGCCTTGAACTCACAGAGATCCACCTGCCTGTGCCTCCCATGTGCTAGGATTAAAGGCGAGCTCTACCACACCCAGCCAGCCATACTAGTTTTTAAAATAACTTCAGTAGATGAGTTTATGGTCTTCAAAGACATTTGACATTGGGTGTTCACTTGTTTGTTTTTATCTAAGTCAATATACAAGAATAAAGACTGAAATAGAGATAAAACAGGGGTAACACACAGAAATCACCCAAATACACATTATTTCTGTACATACACACACACACACACACACACTCATACACACACACATGCACAAAGAAACTGGTGGCATTAGCCAGGTGTCACTAGTGACACACACCTATAATCCTAGCATTTAGAAGTCAAAGGCAGGAGGGTAGAAGGTTTAAGATCAGCCTGGTATATATCAAGACCCTTTCTTAAACAGATAGACTATAGAGAGATAGGTAGATATAGATAGATAGATAGATAGATAGATAGATAGATAGATAGATAGATAGATAGATAGATGATAGATAGATGATTAGATAGATAGATGATAGATAGATAGATAGATAGATAGATAGATAGATAGATGATAGTTGATAGATGACAGATAAAGTAGGTATATAAATAAATAATCTGTGATACTTCAGCTGAACCTAAAAGCCCTTGGGACCTTCAAAGATGATTCAGAGCAGTGATCTTTCTCCTAGAGGTGACTCAGGTAGAAAGACTAGGCCATAGCCAAATATGTATAATGCAAGGTAGACTACTGAAAGATACCGTGAGAGAGTCCCTGCAAAATATGACCTTGAACTTATGGCAAACTTCCCTGTTCTACCTCCTAAGAACTGAGAAATGACAGATGCGCACCACCACAGCTATGAAGAATGGTCCTCAGACTTCAAATGGTCCAATGGGTAAAGGTACCTGCTGCTAAACCTGACGACCTGAGTTTGATCCCCAGTGGATCAAATCACCAGTGGAAGGAGAGAACCAACCCTCAAAAGTTGTCCTCTGACCTCCACCAGGGCACCATGGCACACACACACCCCGAAAAGTTATTTGAAAAACAAAAATATAGGTAAGAGTCAGACTTTAAACTAGGCAACCCCTACCCAACATAGTCTTTTGCCTTATCAAGAAATAATTCAAATTCTACTTTCATATTTCATTAACTGACAAGCTGTTACATAATAAAAGAGTTATGTGAATAGTACAATAGTGATTTGTTTGCCAAGAATGTTGATGGAGCTGGGTGTGGTGGTGTAGGCTGTAATCCCAGAACTCAGGATGTGGAAACAGGAGGGGCAGTTTGAGGCTTAGCTTTGGTTACATAGTGAGTTTGAGACCAGCCTGGGCTATGTGGCTTTTGTTTCAAAGAACAAAACCTGGGGGCTGGAGAGATGGCTCAGTGGTGAAGAGAGCTTGCTGCTCTTCCAGAGGACCTGAATTTGGATCCTAATACCCAGGTTGGGTGGCTCACAACCGCCTGTAACTCCAGCTCCAAGGGTTCTGACATCCTCTTCTGACCGCCACAGGCACCTGCATACACATGTGCATATACATACTCACATATACACATACACTTAAATAAAAAATTCAAAAAGCAAAATCTGATATACGCTATAGCATATTAGTAACCATTTCTTTGAATTGTTTTCATGTGGTTTCATTGCATTTATAAATTCTTTTAAAGGGATTTTAAGGGGCTGTGGATGTAGCTCAGTTGGTAGAATGCTTGCTTGGCATGCACAAAGCCTTGCGTTTGATCTTCAGCTACACATAAAAGCAGGCATGGTAGCACATGTTTACAATCCCAGTACTCAGGAGTTGGGGGCAGGAAGACCAGCACAGTTCCTGGTTACAACGGGCTACATGAGACTCTGTTTCAAAAATAAAATGCACTAGTCAGGCGTGGTGGCGCACGCCTTTAATCCCAGCACTTGGGAGACAGAGGCAGGTGGTCTTTGTGAGTTCGAGGCCAGCCTGGTCTACATAGTGAGTTCCAGGACAGCTGAGGCTACAGAGAGACCCTGTCTCAAAAAGAATAAATAAATTTAAAAAAAAGTGCATCTTAAAACTAATGAAATTTTGATGAGCAGTTAGAGAGGGTTTCCATATGGCAAACCTTCCTCTCTGTCCTACCTATCGTGTCTCTCTTTTTATTTTATTTTTATTTTTTGTTTGTTTGGATTTATTTTTGGTTTTTTGAGACAGGGTCTCCCTGTAGCCCCAGCTGGCTTGGAACTCACTAGTAGACCAGGCTGGCCTTCATCTCAGAGAGATCCACCTGCCTCTGACTCCTGAGTGCTGGGATTAAAGGCATGCACCACCATGTCTGGCTTTTTTTTTTTTTTAAGATTTCTTCTTTTTTTAATGTGCACGTGTGTATGTCTGAGTGTGGGTATGTGCATGTGAGTACAGGTGCCTGTGGATGCCTGGAAAGGGCGTTGGATCCCTGGGAACTGGAGTTACTTCCCAATGTGGGTGATGGAAACTGAACCCAGGACCCCTGCAGTACGTCTCTCAATCACCATCTCTCCAGGTCCAGTGTCCTCCCTTGTAAGGCCTTGCATTCGTTGCAGTGTATTTTTGTGATTAATTAGATATATATGTCTTATTTTATTTTTATTTATTTTAGTGTTTTGAGGCAGGATCTTGCTTTGTAGCTCACATGATCCTGGAACTCACTATGTAGCCAAGGCTGGCCTCAAAATTTCAATCTTCCAGCCTTAGCTTCTCAAGAGCTAGGAGTACAGGTGTGGACCAGCTCACTCGGCACATTATTAACTAGAGGTCCTAATTCATGTTACCCTCTCTCTGTTAAACTTTTTTTTTTTTTTAACCTTTTGAAGCAGGGTCTCCCTGTAGCCCCAGCTGTCCTGGAACTCACTATGTAGACCAGGCTGGCCTCGAACTCACAGAGATCTGCCTGCCTCTGCCTCCCAAGTGCTGGGACTACAGGTGTGCGCCACCACGGCCAGCTAACATTTTGTTTTTTGATAACTAATGATACACATCCCCACTACAGTCTCATCTTGTGTCATTTCACAACCCTCACACCCCCTGTGCTCCGCCTCTTCAGCCTTCCCCCCCTCCCCACAACCTTTCCGGAAAGCCATGGTGCCAGATTTCCAGGTTACTTGTTTCAGCTTGAAATAGGGATTTCAGTCTCCTGTACATGTTTAAATGTCCTTTAACATTTCTTATTACATTTATTTTGATTGGTATGGGGGGAGGGAGGCATGTGCGGCAGTGTGTTTGTAGAGGACAGAAGACAACTTGTAGAAGCTGGTTCTCTCCTTCCACCATGTGGGTCCCAGAGATCAAACTCAGGTCACCAGTCTTGGTAGCAAGTGCCTTTACCTGTTGAACCAACTCAACAGCCACCTGTTTTCATGTCTTGCCAGCTCTATTTTTTGTTTTTTGTTGTTGTTGTTTTGCTAGGACTTGAATCCAGGGCCTTGCATATGCTAGGCAAATGTTTTACCACTGAGTCCCATATCCAGCCCAGATAGTTCAGATTTAAAGCACTGTTTTAATCCTTATAGAAAGATTATCAAAGTGGGTATGAGCCTACATTCCTGTAATCTCAGATCTCTGAAGGCCAAGACAGGAAGACAGAGTTCAAGATCATCCTTAGCTACATAGCAAGTTTGAGGCCAGCCCGAGCTAATTGAGATCCTGTCTCAAAAACAAAATGAACAGAAAACAATAATGCTATTGAGCAAAGCTTTTTAATTTTGATGCAACCTAAGAGGCATTTATTGCGTAGAATTTTATTACAGTATTTTGACAGCAAAAGCATCAAATACAATGGAGTATTTAAAGGTGAGGCAGGCTCCAGTTGCTTCCTGGTTTCTCCCTTCCTTTCTTTGTGTGTGTATATGTGTTTGCGCATGTGTGTGCTGTACATGCAGGTGAGTGTGTGCGCATGCATAAGCCAGTAGTCAATGTCAGATGTCTTTCTCAGTCATTCTTGCTGTTTTTTGACAGGGTCTCTCACAGATCCTAATGTGTGGTATGTGTGTGATGCACGTGCACCTGTGGGGGAGAGGTGTAGGCGTGCTTGTAGAGACCAGAGGAGGATGTCATGTGTCCTCTGTCACTCTTCATTTTATTCCCTTGAGACAGGATTACTCAGTGAACTTTTTTTTGTCTTTTTGAGCCTGGGTCCCTATAGCTCCGGCTGGCCTGGAACTCGACATGTAGACCAGGCTGGCCTTGAACTCACAGAGATCTGCCTGTCTCTGCCTCCCAAGTGCTGGAATTAAAGGTGTGCACCACCACGCCCAGCTCCACTCACTGAACTTGGAACTAGACTGCCAGCCAGTAAGCCTCAGCATCCTCCTGCCTCTGTCCCCCTCCCCAGCACTGGGCTTACAGATTCATACACAGCCACACCTGCTTGCCTAGCGAGAGCTCTCACCTGCCGAGCCGTCTCCCCAGCCCTTGTTCTGTTTCTTGACCTGACTTAGATACTTCTTATTAGGGCATCCACTTTATAACAGTTCAAGGGATTTTTTTTTTTCCATGTAGTTCAGGCTGGCCTTGAATTCACAATGTGGGCTGAGGCCGGCCTTGAACTCCTGGTCATCCCGCCTCTGCCTCTAAATGCTTTACAGGCTTTGTGCTACTATGCTCAGCTTTGTGTTTATCTAAAACAGAATTTTACAACTTTAGAGATTCGGAAAATAAGGTCAAGTCCATAAAGAGCAGTTATAGCCATATTAATTTTGGGCAAAAAGACTGTAAGGTGAAGAGCATTTAGCCTGGGAGGGAGGGCCGCTTCCCACTGATAGCTGTTGGTTGCAGGAGGGATCTGACTCTGTGTCCTAAGGAGAACTTCTAGCAGCTTGGAACATGGAAGGACTTTCTTCCTCACTACCACCTTCTATAAGCAACTGGGCCCCGGAGTCCTATTCAAACTAACATGAGTTAAAACGAAAGAGGAACTGACATAGCATCTGTCTGAAAATGTTCCCAGTGGTTTGGGGGAGGGAGTAGGTCAATGAACAGGAAAAACTATACAGCAAGTCAAACAGGACACCAGAAAAACCCCATGACAGAACAGGGGGAATCAGGAGCAAATGGGCCACCGTGAAATGGTAAGTTTTTAGAAACCTCACTGAAAGAGTCACGTTTAAAAATAAGATGACAAGGCAGAAAATTACAAAATATGAGATGGAGCCAGATACAGTGGTGTGCGCCTGCAATCCCAGCACTTGGAGGGAAGATAGAGGCGGGAGGATGAGGGGTTCAAGGTCATCGCCATCTACACAGCGCACAGTGGACCAGCCTGGGATTTTTATCTCAAACTATCAAAGTTGCCAGGCGTGGTGGCACAGGCCTTCAGTCCCTGGGGACTTGGGAGGCAGAGGCAGTTGGATCTCTGTGAGATCAAGGCCAGCCTGGTCTATACAGAGAGTTCCAGACCAGCAGGGGCTGCAGGGAGACCCTGTCTCAAAAAAATAACAATAACAAAAAAATCAAAGTAGAGGCTGCTGAGATTGCTCAGTATGTAAAGCACAGACTGAGCTGATGCCTGGGACCCACATGGTGGAAGAAAAGAGCCCACTCAAGCAAGTTATCCTCTGCCTCTGACTGCTACATATGTGCCCTTGTACACACACACACACACACACACACACACACACACACGCACACACCCCCAACTAACTAAATAAATACAATTAAATTTTTTTCATTTATTTATTTTCTTTTTGTTCTTATTTATAAATACAATTTTTAAAACCCAAGCAAGTAAAGTAAGTAGCTGGGCATGGTGGTGCACATCTTTAGTTCCAGCACTCAGGAGGCAGAGGCAGGTGGATGTTACAGAGGTGGAGGCCAGTCTGGTCTACATAATGAGTTCCAAGCCAGCTGGGGCTGCAGAAAGACCTATCTAACTAAAAAAAAAAAAAAAACACAGCAAAACCCAAAGTAAATAAATTAAAAATGTGGACAATCAGACAATAGAGGGAAATGAAAGATAAGTTTGCAAAGGTTAGGAAAAAGGAAAAGTGGCTCAATGGGGATACAGCTCAGTAGATCCAGTGCTTGTCTGGTATACACAAGGGTCATGGGTTCAATCCACAGTACCTCATAAATTGGGTGTGTAGTTGATGCCTGTAATCCCAGTATTCAGGAGGTAGAGGCAGGAAGATCAGAATTGTAACATTGTCCTTAGCTGCGTAGCAAATTTGAGGCCACTTGGGATATATGAGACCCTGTCTCAAACAAAAACAAAACAAACAAAAAGGAAGAAAAAAAAGTGAAATTCCAATCAAGTAGATATCACTGAAAACCTTGTGAACAACGTAAGTCCAAAGATTTATGGAAATAAATTGATAGGAACCAAAGCAAGACCATGAAAGCATCCAAGTGGACACAGTGGTCACACACAGAAAGGAAATCCAACAGATGTAGCAACGGTGTCCGCACAAGTCCTGACCATCCTCCCAAAGTGGCTTTCTTAAGTATTTAAAAATAGAAGTCAAGAAGTATTTCTCTAGATAAAAGCTAATGTGATCTACTCTTAACCAACACAAAGCATGTTGTAGCATGTTGGGATGGCGAGATGGCTCAGTGGGTAAAGATGCTTGCTGCCCAAGCTCAAAGTCCTGAGTTCAATCCCTGATCCCCAGAGCCTCTGTAAATAGCCAGATGTGGTGGTGCACATCTGCAATCCCAGCATGCCTACCAGGACATAGGAAGCAGAGACAGAAGAATCATTTGGAAGCACATGAGCCAGCAGGACGCAGGACTCAGGACACAGAGCCATAGCAGACATGAGAGACTTCACCTTCTCAGGTGGAAGGGGAAAGCCAACTCCTGAAAACTGTCCTCTGACTTCCACAGATGCGCCCTGACACATGCCTGCCTAGCACACTGCACACATATCATACACATGAATACATATATATACAGGAAGGAAGGAAGGAAGGAAGGAAGGAAGGAAGGAAGGAAGGAAGGAAGGAAGGAAAAGCTTTGGTTGGCTTGGTAAAAGTTCAATTCACATTTATTGTATCTCAGGTTTCTGCACAGTCCCAATTAGACAGTCATCAAAATAATCTCAAAGAATTCAAAGTCCTCAGGGAAAGAACGTGTAACTGAACAGTTTTATTCCATTTAAACTGTCTTTCAGTTACAAAAGTAATAGAATTGTAGCTCTGAATACAGAAGAATTCAGATACCGTAATCTCATCTCCATAAAGCCTCTCTTTTTCCCTTCCTTCCTCCCGTTCTTTTTTGGTCTTTTTGAGACAGGGTCTTCCTGTAGCCCCAGCTGGCCTAGAAGTCACTATGGAGACCAGGCTGGCCTTGAACTCACAGAGATCCGCCTGCCTCTGCCTCCTGAGTGCTGGGATTAAAGGCATGTGCCACCACATCTGGCGAACATGTAGTTTCAATGTTGGGTCTCAGCAAGAACGGACTTCTTGACTATGCACCTAGCCATTGTTATAGAAATCACTAACCAGAGTTCCACTGAATGAATCTTATCAGTATGTCCCGTCCCCAGAACATCCACATCAATTACTGTGATTGGCAAAGAACACTAAGAACCACACAGACCAAAAATAAATAAAGTAAAAAATAGACAGACCAGGCGGGGGGGCGGGGGGTAGCTCAAAGGAGGAGCACTTGTGTCAACACAGGGTGGACCCAGGCTTGGAAGCACCAAACTCCGGGACAAAGCAAAACAAGACAAAAAGAAAAAGAAACCAAAGTAGAGGATGGAGAGAGGGCTCAGTGCTTGAAGGTGCTTGCGGCTCTGGCAGGGGACCTGAATTTGGTTCCAGCACCCACATTAGGTGACTCACAACCATCTGTAACTCCAGCTCCAATGGATCTGCCATCTACTTTCTGACCTCTGTGGGCACCTGTGCATACATGCACACACACACACACACACACACACACAAATAAAATAAATCCTTTAATTTTATGTGTATGAGTGTATTGCCTCCATGTATGTAAGTGCACCTGCATTGTGTAATGCCCAAGGAAATCGGAAGTTCCCCTGGAACTGGAGTTATGGATGGTTGTTAGTCACCATGTGGGTGCTGGGATTCAAACCCCGGTCCTCTGCAAGAACAGTCAGTGTTCTTAACCATCAAGTCATCTCTTCAGCTCAGAAAAATAAAATAAATCTTAAAAAACAAAACAAAAAAAACTCCTAAGGGCCTGGTGTAGTGGCACATGCCTTTAATCCCAGCACTTGGGGTTAAAGGCGAATCTCTGAGTTCAAGGCCAGCCTGGTCTACATATTGAATTCCAGGGCAGCTGGGGCTACAGGGAGATCTGTCTCAAAACAAAAACAGAAACAATCAAAAAACCTCTGCGATAACACCTTTGTTGGTGAGCTCTGGAATGCAGCAGAGTTGGGGCCCCCTCTTTGGAAGAGGAAGGCCTGGGCACTGGTCCCTGACTTTCTCTTTGCTCTTTTCTGCTGTGCCCATCGTTTTCTCACTGTGCTCTGGGTTTTTCCCTCAACGCCAGTGTTTGTCTGTGGCTTTGTTCCGCCAAAGTGGCCACAAGGTAGGTAGTCACCGTCCTTAAATTTGCTCTGCATGCCTTAGGGGCAGCTCTCGGTGTCCTCTGTGGTGGTTCCCGCTTGGGATTCTGGAGCTCACGGGTTTGGCTAGGCTGACTGGCCGGTGAGCGCCTGTTCCTGCCCCCGTGCCAATCACTGGGGTTACATACGGGGATGAGCCACCTTGACCTGTTCTGTTTGTTTAAAGATTTATTTTCTGTGTACATGTGCACAGGTGTGTGTGTGCACTCAGGTGTGTACAGGTGTCTACGGAGACTGGAAGGAAAGGGGCATCAGTTCTCCTGAAGCTGGAGTCACAGGCATTTGAGAGCCACACCTACAGTCCCCTGAGCCACCTCTCCAGCTCCACTGTTCAGCTTTTACAGCAGTGCTAGGGACCTGAGTTCGTGTGGGGCAGATACTTCATCGACTGAGCCATCCCCCAAGGCCATCTTTTCTGATATTGTGAGTCTGCTCATTCTATCAGTATTAAGAAATGGATTACTACAACCCGCCCTCATTCTGCCTAAGACTTTGTCTACTTGCGGTTACAAGTTTTGCTTTTCATTTAGCTGTTTCTTTTTCCTCGAGCCTTAGGCTTACAAATTTTACTTTTTTGTTGTTTGAGATGGGGTCTTCCTGTAATCCCAGCTGGCCTAGAACCCACTATGTAGTCTAGGCTGGCCTCAGTAGCAACAGAGAACCACCTGCCTCTGCTTCCCAAGTGCTGGGATTAAAGGTGTGTGCCGCCACGCCCAGCCCTGATTTTTGCTTTTTAAATGTGGAGGCCACGGTGAGGCCACAGGAAGTCGGAATTGTTAGCACATCCTGTGTCTTTTACCTTTATGGCTTGTGCCCAGCACTACTTCCTGTCCTAAAGCCTGGCTACATGGTATTAAGCGGCACCCGCTTTCCTACGGTAGGTAGAGTGAGCGGGGCCTCTTTTCTTCCACCCTTTCGCTTTCAGTTTCAGGATCTCCGCTCTGAGAAGTAAGAGGCATTGAGTTATTCTCATTTGACAGCTACTTCCTGCCAGCCCCTGGAAGCTGTGATCTGTTACTAGAATTTTTAGGGTGAGAGCCTGGGCTCCCGCAGCCCCAACAAGCCAGGCTCGGCCTCCTCTCCCCAATATGCCAAGAGACAAGTGACAGTGAAAAGCAGAGACACGGATTTACTGGGTGTAGCCACATTGGGAAGAGGAATAAATATGGGGATCAGCAACCTCCAGCTTCAACTTTGGGGGGACTGGCATGAGGCTTAGGTTTAAATAGAGGGCAAGGGGTATACCTAACTAAGACTCCTGGTCAAGGCCATCCTCTGGCCTCCATTCTCTCCTGCAAAGTGGTTCAGGTGAATTGCAGGACCTGTGTGAAATTGCTTCCTAGGGGGCAAGCTCCGGCTCTGGCCAGCATCAGAGTTCAGCTTTTCCCTTCCGGCAGGCAGCATGAAACTCCTGCAGAAATAGCAATTCTTTGGAGTCGACTGTTTCAATAGTCTGATAGCCAAAGGGAGGGGCACACATGTCTCTCTTTAGAATATCTTTTCTCCTGCCAGGATGCTTAAGTAACTCTGCCTCCTTTAAAGGTGTAAAGTATGGGTGTCCTGCTCAGACAATTCAGAGCAACTGCTTCCAGATGAAGATCAAAGTCCACTCGGCTGTGGGCAGATCACAAGACTCCTAGACCACACCAGACACACAGCTTAATTTGTAAGGAACTTGACATTCCTATTGACCTCAGAACTTCTCTGTTCTCACCAAGAATTATTATTTCAGAAACAACCAACTTCTCATGTCAGAATTGGCAAGCTAATTTGTGGGGTCCTGTGCAAAATCAAATGTTAAGATTTTTAAGACCATCAAGGTAGAACTTGGGGTATAGCTCAGTGCCAGAGTACTGGCCTAGCAAGACTTCCATCCATAGCAACACACACACACACACACACACACACACACACACACATACACACACACACTAAGGCAGTGATAGCAAAGCATTAAACCAAGGGCCCTTCTCAGCACTGGGTCCATTGAGACTTCAAGGCTGGAACACCCAGGAAGGAGGCCCTGTGTGAGCTTAACTCTGCATATGAATCTGATACTGTCCTTTCCAGAACCAGTGGAGTCATTGTTCTATTGAAATTACAATGTGAGTCAAAAGAAAAGTGTTCACAACAAATGAGTCCTGAAACTTCATAAAGGGGATATAGCTCAGTTGGTAGTGTACTTACCGAGAATGCACAAAGCCCTGGGTCCAACTCCCCAGCACCACTTAAACTGGGTGTGTTTGCACATGCCTGTAATCTCAGGAGGCAGAGACAGGAGGATCATAAATTCAAGGTCATCTTTGACTACACAGCAAGTTTGAGGCCAGCCTGGGCTATACAAGAACCTGTCTCAAAAGGGAAAAAAGAAAAAGTAGACAACTTTCTTACAACATACACAAAGGTGATTTTTTTCTGTAGAGAGAATACATAAACATATGAGTTCTTACAACTCTCAGCTGCTGGTCAGAAGACAGCTTACCCTGACTGTAACAAGCAAGCAGAAGTGTCACAGGCAAGAGGACTGCCTCAGTACCACACATTGTCACCCACAGGAAGGGAGCGCTAAACAGAAGAAAAGAACCTGAAATTCCACTCCCTTTTCTGAACATGTTCCCATCCTCAGGTTTTACTATGGAAAGACTTATTTCAATGCAATAAATGCATACTGATGAGTAATAGTTGTGTAATGTATGTGCGAAGGTATATAAAACCTAATTACAACACAGATATCAAGCTGGGCATAGTGGCACATCATCCCATCTATTCAGGAGGCTAAGGTCCTTTGAGCTCATAAGTTTGAGACCTGCCTTGGGAACATGAGATTCCCATCTCAAAAACTATTAACAACTGATTGATGTGATTCAAATATCTAGTAAATTATCCATTTTCATTACACTGAACAAATGAAAAATGGTGCTATGACTTGTCTACCTGACAAATACTTAAGCCCGGCATTGTACTACATCCTGAAATCCAAGCACTAGGGAAGTAAAGGAAGAAATATCAAGAGTTCAAGGCCATCCTCAACCATATCTCAAGTTCAAAGCCAGCCTGGGTTATTATGGGACCTCTCTCAAAAAGTATAGGAAATAAAAAAATCTAAAATGTTTAACAAGTACCTACTTTATGTCAAGTGACGAGATAGTAAAAAATAAGATTATGTAGAAAATTATGGGGCTGGAGAGATGGCTCAGTGGTTGGGAGCACTAGTTGCTCTTGCAGAGGACCTGGGTTTGATTCCCAGCACCCACATGGTGGCTAACAACTGTCCTTAACTCCAGTTCCAGGGGAATTTAATGCCCTCTTCTGGCCTCTGCAGGCATTGCATGACACAGATACACTTACATGCAGGCAATACACTCATACACATAAAATAAAAATAATAGCCAGGTGTGGTTAGGTGGATCTCTGTGAGTTCAAGGCCAGCCTGGTCTACATAGTGACAGCTGGGGCTACAGGGAGACCCTGCTTCAAAAAGACCAAAAAAAATAAATAATAAAATAAAATATTTTTAAAAAAAGAAAATTATGTGTGTGTGAAATTGTGTGTGTGTGAGTGTGTGTGTGTGTGTGTGTGAGAGAGAGAGAGAGAGAGAGAGAGAGAGAGAGAGAGAGAGAGAGAGAAAGAGAGAAAGAGAGAGAGAGATTAATGCTAAGGAGACAACAAGCAGGTCCAGGGCTGGCAAAAAGTGTCAGCAGGTGAGGGCACTTGCTGCCAACCCTGACAACCTGAGTTTGATCCCCAGGACCCACATAGTGGAAGGAGAGAACCAACTCCCCCAAGTTGTCCTCTGACCTCCACGTGTGCGCTATAGCACACAAGAGCTCCACCCTCTAAATAAATTAATGGGGGAGAAGCAAGTCTAAAGAACTAGAATTAGAGAGCTGGGCATGGTGCACATGCCTTTAATTCTCTGTGAGATCAGGGCTAGCCTGGCCTTATGTAGTGAGTTTCAGGTCAGCTGGGGCTACAGGGAGACTTTGTCTGAAAAAAGACCAAAAAAATAAAAAATTGTTAAAAAGAAAGTGAAAAGGATTGAAATTTTATTTCTTCTTCTTCTTCTTCTTCTTCTTCTTCTTCTTCTTCTTCTTCTTATTATTATTATTATTATTATTACTTGTTTGTTTGAATATGTGTGTTTTGTGTATGTGTGTGAGCAGTGTGTGCCATGGCGTGTGTATGGAGGTCAAAGAAAACTTGCTAGAGTTGTTTCTCTCCTTCCACCACATGGGTCTCAGGAACTGAGAAGGGAGGGAGGGAGGGAGGGAGGGAGGGAGGGAGGAAGGAAGGAAGGGCAAAGCGCCCTCCCTGAGGACACACTTGAGCATGTGCTTGAAGAGGCAGGAGTTCTGAGCTCTGACTTTGTTCATGAATCTAAAGAATAAATAGAAGAAATACATGACAAAGACAGTCTTAGAGGTGAGAAAGGTGGTGATGAGCTGAGGGCACAGGCAGAGATTGGCTCTGCAACAGGGAAACACAAGCCATTTCCTGAGGCCACTTTAAAATGAGTCCAGGCTAAAGATGTAGCTCTCCTGGCAAAGTGCTTACCTATCATGCCTGAAACCCTACGTTCAATCTCCAGCATCTCATAAACTGGGTGGGTAGCGCATATTTGAAATCCCAGCACTTGGGAGGTGGAGCAGGAAGATCAGAACTTCAAGGTCATCCTTGGCTACACAGAGTTTGAGATCAGCCAGGGCTATATGAGACCCTATTGTAAAATAACAAGAAAACTACCCCCCCCAAAAACCCACAACTTTGAGGGCTGAGATATAATATAAAGGGGGAAAAGGCTTATTTTGGACCTGGGGATGTAGCTCTTGCCTAGTATGCATGAGGCTCTGGGTTCAATCCATAATAACACAAAAAAGAAAATACTACTGTATAGGCAGATTCAGGTTTAATGGATTATTAATACATAAGCTTATAAAAGAAGTACTATACAGAATACATCCATGATTTTATAACCTTGCAGGAGATAAAAGGTATCCAGCTCTCAATGTAGGCATGTGCCTCTAATCCCAGTGGTGGCTAGAGAGAGACTGCAGGTCCTTGGAAGCTCTCAGCTGCGGAGTCTGGCTTGTGTGGGAAAGTTCCAAGCTAGTGAGAGACTCTGACTCCCACAAAAGGTGGAAGGTACACATCTGACATTGCCCTCTGACCTCCACATACGCACTGTGCACCCACACGCACATTATCTAGCACACAATAGAAATTTCTTAGCAATAAAAGCATAAATGGGGCCAGCATGATGCTCAACAGGTAAAGGCACTTGAGGCCAAGCCTGGGACATGCAGGGAGGAAAGAGAGAACCAACTTCTATATGAAAAATAAAATAGTCATACTTTCTTATCTATTTGTAAATGTGAGAGTTTTGGGGGTTTTTTTTGGTCTTTTTGAGACAGGGTCTCAAAAAGGCATGCGCCTTAAAGGCATGGGCCACCATGCCAGGCCAAACCCTTTTATATTTAAGGGTAATTAGGTAATAAATAGAAAAAAATTTTTTTTCATCTTTTTGAGACAGGGTCTCCCTGTAGCCCCAGCTGTCCTGGAACTCACTATGTAGTGTAGACCAGGCTGACCTTGAATTTACAGAGATCCGCCTGCCTCTGCCTCTGGGATTAAAGGCGTGCGCCACCACGCCCAGCATAAATAGAAAATATTTTTTAAAAAAGAAAATATTTTACCTGTTTTTATTTAAAAACAAAGGATGCTACTTTCAATTTTAAAAAATATTATTTTTTATTATTATTTATATTATTTTTATGAGTGCCTGCATGTATATAAGTGCACCCGTGACGTGCAATGCCCATGGAGATCAGAAGAAAGCACTGGATTCCCCTGGAACTGGAGTTAAGGATGGTGGCCAGCTGCCATGTGGGTGCTGGGAATTGAACCTGG
>NW_008354694.1:1488656-1502892 GCF_000622305.1 Nannospalax galili | reverse complement strand
TCTGGGATTAAAGGCGTGCGCCACCACGCCCAGCATAAATAGAAAATATTTTTTAAAAAAGAAAATATTTTACCTGTTTTTATTTAAAAACAAAGGATGCTACTTTCAATTTTAAAAAATATTATTTTTTATTATTATTTATATTATTTTTATGAGTGCCTGCACGTATATAAGTGCACCCGTGACGTGCAATGCCCATGGAGATCAGAAGAAAGCACTGGATTCCCCTGGAACTGGAGTTAAGGATGGTGGCCAGCTGCCATGTGGGTGCTGGGAATTGAACCTGGGTCCTCTGCAAGAGCAGCCAGTGCTCTTAACTTCTGAACCATCTCTCTAGCTCTGCTATTTGTTGTTTACAAACCAAAGGGCATAACATCAAATCACAGGAAAGAAAGGACCAGGCACTTGTTCCATAATAGTCTCACAATAAGGTACTTGGGAAGCTTACTTAAACTCTAACACGTGCCTGCCAATCAGGGAGACAGCTGAGTTACATTTAGTTGCACCTTACTATTCAGATGCACTTTCCTGGTGCCTTTTGAAATATATAATATAAATCAGAGTGGAACTTAGATGTGCTGTTTGGCATGTGAAACTGAGCAAAAAGGAACATGCACAGGGACTTCAGGAAGGGAGAGACCAGTGCCGTTCTGTTTACAGGGATGAAGAGGGGCATAGCAGTTTCAGTGTCGAGCTGAGATACAGCGTAAAGACGAACGCTTTAACTCAGAAAAATGTTGCATAAAACACATGGAAATGCTTAAAATCTGTAACTGGAACTATGTTTTGTTTTTTTTTAAAGGACATTCCTAGGCACAAGGAATGACAGATAAGTCCTTGGGAGAGCAGGAAGCACGTTAAGTAATAAGAGGGGCAGGTTACTGGATACAAATGGTGGCCCAGGTAGCCAGGGGCGGCTTAACAGTCCTAGCAAAGATAACAGTCAACCTTGGCCCTTTCAGGGCAGGAAATGGAACTGATAGCTTCCTGTGAAAAGCAATGACCTAGATAAAAATTGAGTATGTTGTAATGAAATGCTTCCTCTAAAAAACAAAAACAATAACAAGCAAAAAAATCTTTAAAAAAATTTCCCCTTCAATTAAAAGGAATGAAAGAAAAGGAGGAACAAGAGCCAACAAAGTTGACTGAGTGGGACTCTCTGCTGTAATCCCTGTCCCCAAATGACAAAAGACTTAACGTCTCTCTAGGATGTGGGGTCTGAATTGGTTCTACCCCTGGGAGGGAAGTCCAAGTGAAGACTTTAATATTCAAACTGATGCTGGAGCCCAGTGAGAAACGTGTGCCAGGAAGAAGCAATTCAGACTGTGCTGTGAGGACCCTCCTCAAGCAGGGACTTCACCAGGTAGATACACAACAGAAAATGGCAAACCCACTCAAAAGGGCTGTTAAAAAAGGACAAAGTGGAGCTGGAGAGATGGCTCAGTGGTCAAGAGCACTGGCTGCTCCTGCAGAGGACCTGGGTTCTAGTCCCAGCACCCACATGGTGGCTAGCCACGGTCTGTAACTCCAGATCCAGGGGATCCGACGTCCTCTTCTGACCTCCTTGGGCACTGCACCACAAGGGTATACCTACCTACAAGCAGGCATAACACTCATACACATTTAAAAATAAATAAATAATACATTTTTTAAAAGGACAAGGCATGAGATTAGATTACAATCAACAAAACCAAACAAACAGAAGGATAACCAATTTGAATGATAGAAAACTATTTTTGAAAAATAACTTTCCAAATGCTAAAAATCTTAAAGAAGCTGGACATGGTGGTCCACACCTTTAATCCCAGCACTCAGGAAGCAAGCAGAGAGAGGTGGCTATAGTGAGTTCTAGGCCTGCTGGGGCTACAGGGAGACCCTGTATCAAAAAAAGTGGTGGCTGGAGAGATGGCCCAGTGGTTAGAACTGGTTGCTCTTGCAGAGGACCTGGGTTCAGTTCCCAGCACCCACATGGCTGACAACAGTCCCTAACTCTAGTTCCAGGGAATCTAATTGCCCTCTTCTGACCTCCATGGGCATTGCAGGACATGGGTGCACTTACATACATACAGGCAATACACATACACATAAGATGGAAAAAAAATGAATAAAATATTTTTTAAAAATCAGAAGTGAGGGGTCTGGAGAGATGGGTCAGCAGTTAAGAGCACTAGCTGCTCTCACAGAGGACCTGGGTTTGGTTCTTAGCACCTACATGGCAACTGTCTGTGACCCTAGTTCCAGAAGATCCGACACACCCTTCTGACCTCCGTGGTCATTGCACAACACAGGTGCATTTACATACATGCGGGCAATACACTCATACACATAAATTAAAATCATAAATAAAATATGTTTTGGAAAAAAAGGAAAACAAAACGGGGGACATTCAGTGTCAACCTCTGGCTTCCACACTCTGGGACACACATGTGCACACATAAACAGGCACACAGACATATACCACACCACACCCACACACACACACAACACACAAAGACTGAAGGAAAGAGGAAGGAAGGAAAGGGAAGAAAAAATAAAATTGTGTGCTTTTGTTTTGTTTTGTTTGAGACGTGGTCTCCCTGTAGCCCCAGCTGGCCCAGAACTTGCTATGTAGATAGATATTCCTTCCTCTGCTTCCCGAGTGCTGGTATTAAAGGTGTGCACCACTATGCCCAGCTTTTTTTCTTATTTTGAGACAGAGTCTTATGTAGCCAAGCTGGCCTTGAATTCCTGATTGGCACTAGGTGTGGAGGATGATGTTGAACTTCTGAGCCTCCAGAATCTACTTCTTGAGTTCTGGGATTACAGCTAGGTGCTAGCACACCTGCTTTTATGTGGTGCTAGGGACGAACCCTGGGCCTCACACATGTCAGGCAAGCACTCTATCAATAGAGCTCCACTCTGGATCCTAGAATAATAATTTTTAAAGATAAAAAATGAAAGAAAACACAAGAACCAAAACTATAAGTTTAGCTGGGCGTGGTGGCACCCGCCTTTAGTTCCAGCACTCAGGAGGCAGAGGCACGTGGATCTCTGTGAGTTCAAGGCCAGCCTGGTCTATATAGTGAGTTCCAGGCCAGCTGGGGCTACAGGGAGACCCTGTCTCAAAAAGACACACACAAAAAAAAGGAAAGTTAATCGGCATTTTTATTTTAAAATTTTTTAAATTCCAAGCTTGCATATACCTCAGGGGCAGAATGCTTGCCTGGAATACATGAGCACTACAAAGACAGAAACCACCAAACATTTTGAAAGAGGGGTTGAGGATGTCGCTCAGTTGGGAGAGCGCTTGCCTGGCACGCACAAAGCCCTGACTTTGATCCCCAGCACCACATAAACTGGGAGTAAGCTGAACACCTGTAATCCCAGCATTCAGGAATCGGAGGTAAAAGAATCAAGAATTCAAGGTCACGTTCAGCTACATAGTGAGTTCAAGGCCAGCATGGACTACATGAGACCCTCGAATGCCTCCCCACAAAGTCCCTAGAAACGAAACAGTCATTTGAATTGAAGAAACTGTTATTACAAAAGTACTGATTGAGGCCAGGGAGATGGCTTAGTAGATAAGAGTGCTTGCTATGAAAGCAAGACGACCTGAGTTCAAATCCCCAGCAAGACCCTGTCTCAAGAAAAAAAAAAAAAGAAAGCAGGCTTTGTTTTTTGCTGCCTCCAGGTTCCTGCCCTGAGTTCCTACCCTGGCTTCTCTCAAAGATGGACTAAACCCTTTCCTCTCCAGGTTGGTTTTATCACAGCAACAGCAACAGAAAGCTATCTAGAGGCACTATCTCAATAATAATAACAACAACCATAACAACGAGAGGCTAATGAGGACCTCTCACCCACCACTCTGGCTTCCGCATGTGCCTGCACACTCACACACTTCACACACACACACTGTGGTAACCAGGAACACACAGACACGCCCCTAATCTGATCTGTCGACTTCCTTCCTGCACTTGTGCTTTTTCATCGCTGTCTCATCGCTGGAAACCTGACAACTACATTTCCCATACTGCCTTGCTGAGCCTGCCTAGATTCTGCCAGTCCAGACAGTAGTGGGGATTTAAAAGGTGGCCATGGGAAGCCATCTGCTAGCAGTAGCAGCTATGGGCAGCTGCTCGGAGCACGTATTTCTGGGCTCTGAGTGATCGCATTGCACATTTTTGCTCCTTTGCCTTTTTAATAATTTATAATTAGCTCCTGGTGCTGAAGTTCCTGTCGGAAACATCTAAAGTGGTTTCGGTTTCTCTGATTGGTTAGTAGGTACAAGGTACAATAAGTTTCCAGCAAACTGCACCAAGCATCCTTATTTAGTGGTGAGACATTGGAAAGATTTCCTGTGGAATCAGATGTAAGATAAAGATGACTTCCTCCAGTGCTTTCCAGTGAATGCTATACTGGAAACCATAGTCTGGATAATAGGAGAAAACCAATTATGTGTGTAATAGGATAGGGTATGAATGACATCTGGTGCATGTTTTCTGCCTGTCCCTGTTCACGATCTTAAGGCCTTCCCCTTCCCCAAGCACTCCACCCATTTTTTACCCTCTTACAGTGTTTTTACAAACACGAATAAAAATGTATACTGTTACCTATAAGAGACATAAAAGCAAAAAACCTGAATTTTTCTTTTTTCAAGACCCTGCTTTAGAAA
Organism: Nannospalax galili; assembly: GCF_000622305.1. Lineage (NCBI taxonomy): Eukaryota > Metazoa > Chordata > Mammalia > Rodentia > Spalacidae > Nannospalax > Nannospalax galili. The sequence goes on along the minus strand of NW_008354694.1, from coordinate 1,498,241 downwards.
AATCTCTCTCTGGGTCACTGTACTGGCACAATAAACCGCTTCCTGCTGAAGTTCTGCGGTCCTGGCCTCTATTCTAGGCCTACAACATTTGGGGGCTCACCTGGGATTGGAGACAGTGAATTGCACCTCCTATGTCACTGGAGCACCAGTTTTCACGAAGTGCCAGGAGTGGCAACTCACCTGGGTGCCAACGGACTACTAGATTTGTGGGAGACTTTCCATCCCAGCATGCCAAGGGCACAGACTTCAGAGCACAGTGGACATAAGTAAGCACAGAAACCAGTTCAGGGAAGCACCCATCAGGTAAGAGATGTGATTTTGGAACCCACCCAAAGTGGAAGTGATGATCTGATCAATCTTCAAAGCTCTGGAACTGCCTAAGTACTCTGGAAAGAAAGTGACAGAGATGCAATTCCACAGTGGATTTTGGAGAGTAGGCGCTAGAATGAGACATGATGGAGGGTTCCAACTCAACCAAGAGCTGAGTCCCACTCTGCCAGTCTGTGTCAAACCTCGTGGCTTAGGCTCTGAGGGATCATTCATCCTTATTTACGCTTCTTCTTTCCCTGCTTCCCTTTGGTAAAGGAGAACATTTGGGAGTACAAATCTATCAAGACAGGGGATCCAAAGGAAATGACAGGCCTTACAAATTGATGATTGGAAGGACATAGAATGGCCTCCCACATATATAATTCAATACGATGGCCCAGCACCCGGGCATACCATACTCTTATGTATATTCTATAGCCCAGGTCCTGGCATACCATACTCTTATGAATATGCTAAAGCATATCATCATGTTACAGGCTGTTGTTGAAACTAACTAATGACATCTCAAAGGCCCTTAATATCCTAGCAAAACAATAAACCAAAAATGCACAATGCTATTTACCAAAGTCATTTGGCCTTAGACTGTTTACTGACCACTGAAGGAGGGGTCTATGGAAAGTTCAATTTGAGTTAACTGTTGCTTGGAAATAGATGGTTGAGAAAAGTCACAGAAACAAAACTAAACAAGCCAGATGCAAGGAATTGCTCACCACTCTAAACCTGGAGTGGTTGAACCCAGAAAACCTATTTCGGGGAGGGCTCTCAGTTTGGGGGGGATTTAAAAGCCTTATTAGTGTCATACCTGTGCTACTGGGGGGCCTGCCTAATCCTATATTGTCCTAGTTTGTTCTTCACTGCTGTGACAAAACACTCTGACCAGTACCAACTTGGGGAGGAAAGGGTTTATTCAGCTTACATCTCCCAGGTCACAGTTCATCTGGGAGCTCAAGGTAGGAACTCAGGGCAGGAACCTGGAGGCAGGAGCTGGAGCACAGGACATGGAGGAATGCTGCTTACTGACTTGCTCCCCTGGCCCCTGCTCAGCCTGCTTTCTTATGCAACACAGACCCACCTGCCCAGGGGTGGCACCACCCACAGTGGGCTGGGCCCTCCCACATCACTCATCAAGAAGATGCCCCTCAGTCATGGCCACAGGCCAGTCCAATAGAGGAAATTCACCAATTGAGGCTCCCTCAACCCAGGTGTGTCAAGTTGACACTAAAGCTATCCAGCACATATATGGTCCTGCTACTTTGGTCATAAAGTCGGCCTCCAGCCTCACTGACACCATGGTGGAAAGAAAAACAACCATTCATGTGATGGTGCTATGGAAATACAGGCCCTGAGCCAAGATGATGCTCTTTGACCCCAAAAGGGACATCAAGGGGGAGGGGGATGAGATAGCCTTGGTGGCGCATGCCTTTAGTCCCAGCACTCAGCAGGCAAAGGCAGGCAGATCTCTGTGAGTTCAAGGCCAGCCTGGTCTACATAGTGAGTTCTAGGCCAGCCGGGGCTACAGGGAGACCCTGTCTCAAAAAGACAAAAAGAAAAAGAAATAGCATAAAGTATAAAGTATAGATGATATCTCTGTGCTGCTGCCTCCCAAGTGCTGGATTAAAGGCATGTGCCACCATGCCTGGCTTACTTTTGTTTTTTGAGACAGGGTCTCCCTGTAGCCCTAGCTAGCCCTGAACTCACCATGTAGACTAGGTTGGCCTCCATCTCACAGAGATCCACCTCCCCCCCACCTGCTTGCCCCAGTGCTGGGATTAAAGCCATGTGCCACCACACCCAGCTAGTTTTGATTCTTAAAAGGGCTGAGGAGATGGCTCAGTGGATACAGTGCAAGTGTAGGATTTGGATCCCCAATACCCACCTTGGGTGTGGTGGCACACACATAATCCTTGTACCTGTGAGACAGAGCCAGGATCCCTGCCAGACTAACCACAACAGCTGCTATTGGTCAGGGTTTCATAGATAGCAGAGTAGCTCCTTTACTGCCATCCATCTCAAGTCAGCCCTGGACACCAGAATTTCTAAAACAACAACAAAGTAAAACGAAAGTGGACAGTGGTCAAAGAAGGCTCCCTACATCCATCTCTGGCCTCCACATGCACACATGCCCACACACATGTGAACATGCATACACACATGCACACATACCAAAATACATACACATGCAAGAAAGAAGGAAAGAAAGAGAAATTTGCCAGGTGTGGTGGCACATGCCTTTAATCCCAGCACTTGGGAGGCACAGACAGGCAGATCTCTGTGAGTTTCAGGCCAGCTGGAGCTACAAGGAGACCCTGTCTCAAAAAATAAAAAAGAAAGAAAGAAAGAAAGAAAGAAAGAAAGAAAGAAAGAAAGAAAGAAAGAAAGAAAGAAAGAAAGAGAAAGAAAAGAAAAAGAAAGAAAGAAAAAGAAAGAAAAGAAAAGAAAAAGAAAGAAAGAAAAAGAAAGAAAAAGAAAGAAAGAAATTAAAAGGAAGAATGTATTTGATGGGGGCTGGAGAGATGGCTCAGTAGTTAAGAACACTGGTTGTTCTTGCAGAAGACCCAGGTTCAAATCCCAGCACCCACATGGCAGCTAACAACTGTCGGTAACTCCAGTCCCAAGGGATCCAACAGTCTCTTCTGACCTCTGTGGGCATCGTACAACACAGGTGCACAGGTGGTGGGCAGGAAGTTCCACCCCAGCTGAGGAGCCATGGGTGACTGCTAGCTGCTGGGAAAGGTAGAGAGAGAGTCAGTTTTTTTTAAAGGTGTGATTCCGGGTAGGTCAACCACAATCCAGGGCAGATTCCACACCCAAGAGTATTCAGGCAATACAAATTGGACTCAGTGATGGTAAAAAAATAGAACATGAAGTTGGATAGGTAGGAAGGTCGGTGGATTTGTGAGGAGTTAGGGGAGGGGGAATATTATTAACGTAGTACATTGTATGACATTCTCAGAGAATAAAAATATTTTTAAAATAAATAAAGAAGGCCAGGCATGGTGGTGCATGCCTTTAATTCCAATATTTAGGAGGTAGAGGCAAGTGGACCTCTGTGAGATGGAGGCCAGCCTGGTCTACACAGAGTTCCAGGACAACTGAGGCTACAGGGAGACTGTCTCAAAAAGCCCAAAAACAAAAATAGAAAGTAAAGAAAGAATAGTAAAATGACAGTGTTAAACATTGGCACTGGGTATACAGATGTCTGTGATAGTTTTCTTTTTCAAAAGCAAACTAGAGGGGCTGGAGAGACGGCTCAGCAGTTAAGAACACTGAATGTTCTTGCAGAAGACCTGGGTTCAGATCCCAGCATCCACATGGCAGCTGACTGTCTGTAACTCCAGTTCTAGGGGATCCGACACCCTCTTCTGACCTCCTCGGGCATTGCATGACATGGGTGCACTTCCATACATGCAGGCAATACACGCATACACATAAAATAAAAATGATATTTTTTAAAAGAACAAAAAACAACAACAAAAAAAACAAAAGCCAACTAGGTCAGAGCTCAATGTTTTCTTAAATTCATAAAAAGAAAACCCAATTGCATAATCAGTTAAATCATAAGCTAATGGGGAAGTTGTATTATGTATTCATACTTAATAAGTTTTGACCTAGAGAGAACAGTAGGAACCAATCACCATAGTGGCAGTATTTTATAGCCTTCTTTCTTTGTCTCACTAATGAGATAGTTTCATAGTCTGTGTCCTGGTTTGTTTCTCCATTGCTGTGACAAATACTCTGACCAATACCAACCTGGGGAGGAAAGGATTTATTTAGCTTACATATCCCAGGTCACAGTTCATCAGGGAGCCCAAGGTAGGAACTCAGGGCAGGAACCTGGAGGCAGGAGCTGGAGCAGAGGCCATGGAGGAGTGCTGTTTACTGACTTGATTCCCTGGCCCCTGCTCAGCCTGCTTTCTATTTTTTTTGGGGGGGGTCTTTTTGAGAAAGGGTCTCCCTGTAGCCCCAGCTGTCCTGGTACTCACTATGTAGACCAGGCTGGCCTTGAATTCTGCCTCCCGAGTGCTGGGATTAAAGGCGTCTGCCACTACGCCCAGCTTCAGCCTGCTTTCTTATACAACAAAGGCCCACCTGCCCAGGAGTGGCACTACCCACAGTGGGCTGGGCCCTCCCACATCATTCAACAATCAAGAAGATGCCCCACGGACATGGCCACAGACCAGTCCAATTCCCCAACTGAGGCTCCCTCAACCCAGGTGTGTCAAGTTGACACTAAAGCTATCCAGCACAGTCTGCTTTAGAAAGTAAGTCTATGGGGCTGGAGAGATGGCTCAGTGGTCAAGATCACTGGTTGTTCTTGGAGAAGACCCGGGTTCAAATCCCAGCATCCACATGGCAGCTAACAACTGTCTGTAACTCCAGTTTCAGGGGCTCCAACAGCCTCTTCTGTCCTCCGCAGGCATTGCATGACATGGGTGCACTTACCTACATGCAGGCATAACACTCATACACATAAAATAAAAATAATAAATAAGCCAGGCATGAATTCCAGGACAGCGGGGGCTACAGGGAGACCCTGCTTCAAAAAGACAAAAAGAAAAATTAAAAATAATAAATATTTTAAAGTAATAAATAATGGCCAGTGGTGGTGCATGCCTTTAATCCCAGCACTTGGGAGGCAGAGGCAGGAGGATCTCTGTGAGTTTGAGAATAATAATAGTAATAAATAGGATTTTTTTAAAAAGAAGAAATTCTGTGTAATCTTTTTTAATTCTGGACCAAGATGGACCAAGAAGCAGTTATGTCCGTGATAATGAATTGATTTTATTCAACTTAGGCTTTAGCATTCTGGGGCATTAAACACTTCAGGAAGCTGGGTGTGGTAGCATATGGCTGCAATCCCAACACTTGGGAGGTAGAGGCAGGAAGACCAGGAGTGCACGTCCACCTTAGTGTGGTGTTTTGAATGAACAATGCCTCCCTTGGTCCCAAGTTGGTGGTGCTATTTCAGGGGTTGTGGAACCTTTAGGAGTTATAGCCTTGCTGGAGGAGGTGTGTTACTGAAGGCAGAGTTTGAGAGTCTATTGCTTTACCCCACTTCCAGTTTGCACCCTCTGCTTTCTGGGTATGGCTGAAGATGTGATCTCTCAGCTTCCTGCTGCCGTACCTTCCCTGCCGCTATGAACTCTTCCACTGGAACCATAAGCCAAAATAAATTCTTTCATGAGTCACTTTTGGTCATGGCGTTTTATCACAGCAACAAAAAGTAACTAAGACAGAAGTTGGTACTAGAGAGTGGGCTGTTGCTGTGAAGACCCTGACCATGTTGGTGTTCTGGAGGAATGTGGAAGACTTTGGAACTTTGGACTGAAAATGCAGTTGAGTGCTGTACACAGAGTGTAATCAGCCGTTCCAGTAGGAGCTTGTAAGAGAGTAGTTCTGGGAGTAACATGGATGGCAGAGGCCTGGCTCCTGAGGTTCAGAGAGGAGAAATACTGGAGTTATGTGGATGTCAGAGGCCTGACTCATGAGGCTTCAGAGAGAAGCAATATTGGCAACTGGGCAAGAGGCCATTTGTGTGCTATTTTAGCAAAGAATAGGGCTGCCTCCTGCCTATTTCCTAAGAACTTGCTTGAGGCTACATTAAAATAATGGAATAATTTCTTCGGTGGGGGAAATTTCAAGACAGCCTAACATTGAGTCTATAGTTTGGTTATTAATGATAACTCTTATGAAAGTGTATGATGAAAAAAAGCAAAGAGGGAACCACTCTTCTGGGAATGCCTCCTGTCTTATCTATCCTTGTAACAAAAGCTAATTTTATGTTTTGATGTCATATAGCACTATCTATTCAACCTGACTTCCTAATGTGTAAACATCTAATTTAAATTTAGCTAGCCTTTAGGAAAACAATGTAAAAACAATCTTACTAGGCCTTGGGCTCCTCTTGTTATCAAGTTTTAAGATGAACACATAGCTTTAATCTTAAACTATGTCCCCTATTTTTCCTTCTTGACTCTTCCTTGTCCCATCCCAGAATAATTGTGTGTGTGCTATGATAATTTCCCTGGAAGTATTGACCTTGAAAGCTAATTGGAAGAAATAATCCACAGCATGTTGCAAAAAACATGTGGAATTAGGTTGATAACATCTGTGTGTGGTTTTGTATGCTATTCTCAGCCAATAAGGTCAGAAAAGGAAAATTCTATCTTGATAGGCAAAGTTCCTAATTCTTCTCTCATATCATGCTGGATGTATTATTTAAATAAGTAAAGAGAGCACACCTTTGATTAGAGGGACAGTTCCGAGAGAAATTGGAAAAGAATTCATTCTGAGAACAAGTTGGGTTCACTCTTGGTTTAAACGACTCCTAGTGCTTAGCTCCTCTCAAAGCAGGCACTATCTGTACAAAATGTAAAGTTTGGAGAGAAAAAGAGAACTAGGAAATAATATTAGATCCTAGGTGTGTGCTATGCTGAAAAAGAGGCTGTGATGGGCAGGACCCCACCCAGCTAAATTTCTACCTTGTAAAAGGAGAAGACCGAAGGGGCTGCTTGCTCCTAGAAAGCAGTTGCCTCAACAGACAAAAGCTGCCGCCAATTAATCAAAGAGGTTAGAGCCCGTCCCAAGCTGTCAGCAGAATTTGGCAGTGTCATCCACATGGTGTTGGCTTTGAAGGCATGAAAGATGCTAGAGTGAAAGTCATGGATCCTTCCTCTGAGGTTTTAGAGAGCCACTGAGGCCAGGCAATATGTGGCTGAAGGCCCTGAGGGAAGGCCCTGAGAGGGCAGGAGGTCCTGAGAGACCATTGTGTTGAGCTGTGAAAGTGAAGCCTAGGTTGCAGCAGAGACTCCAAATGCTGGAGGAGCCAAAGCTGTGAGATAAACATCTGCCAAGGTGGGCTGCAAGCAGGGAGTGGAGCTGTCCAGGAGAGAGAGGCATGCTGCAGGCAGCAAACATGGAGGGGCTGAGCCACCTAAGTCCTTGGAAACTGAAGTCCCAGACCTTGAGCATGGAACAGGAGGTGGTGTTTGCCTTGCTGGGTTTCAGTCTTGCTTTGGTCCAGAATTTGCTCTTTATGCCCCTATTCCTCTTTTTGGAATGAGAATATATATTCTGTGTCATTGTATGCTATAAGTATGTAATTTGTTTTTTATTATTATTTCACAGTGGTCACAGTTAAAACATTGCCTTCAGTCTCAAAGTGATGTTGGACTTTTGAACACTGTGGAGACTGCTAAAGACTATAGGGACATTTTTCTTTGAGACAGGGTCTCCCTGTAGCCCCAGCTCGCCTGGAACTCGCTATGTAGACCAGGTAGGCCTCAATCCTATAGAGACTCTCTGGCCTCTGCTCCCTGGAATGCTGGAATTAAAGGCATGTACCACCATGCCTGGCATTATTTCAAGTTGGCAAAATGCATTTTCCCCTGAAGGCATCCTTCCAATTGCTCCAGAGAGGAGGCCTCTCCTTAACGGCACTAATCTGTCTTTACAGGCCAAGTTTGTGGAGGTCACAGGACAACTTGCAGGAGTAGGTTCTCTTCTACCATATTGGCCCTCGAGATCAAACTCAGGCTGTCAGGTTGGCAGATTTACCTGCTGAGCCATCATTCTTGCACAGGATGATCTTATAAAACGCTGTTTGGGGCTAGAGTGGTGGCTCAGTGGTTATAAGCACCTGGTAGTCCCAAGGACGTGGGTTTGGTTCTCAGCATCACATGGCAGCTAACCACCACCAGTAACTCACTCCAGTTCCAGAGAATCTAATGCCCTTTTCTGGCCCCTGTGGGCACCAGGCACACATGTAGTGCATACACACACACATACAAACGTACATACATACAGGCAAAGCATTCATACACATAAAATAAAAATACATATCTTTTTTAAAAATTAGGGGCTGGAGAGATGGCTCAGTGGTTAAGAGCACTGGCTATTCTTTTTTTTTTTATTTAATTATTTACTTAATAACCACATGATTAGAAGCAAAATTGGCTGTAAATTTTTAGGTTCACAGTTGAATTAATACAGTTATACAGCATTGAACTTGAACCCTATAAGACATAAAATTGAATGAAGTTTTAACCTTTAAAAAAGATCTCCATTTAAGTCGGGTGTGGTGGCACACGCCTTTAGTCCCAGCACTCGGGAGGCAGAGGCAGGCAGATCTCTGTGAGTTCAAGGCCAGCCTGGTCTACATAGTGAGTTCCAGGACAGCTGGGGCTACAGGGAGACCCTGTCTCAAAAAGACAAAAAAAAAAAGTCTCCATTTCATTTTAAAACATACTGTTTCATGGGGGCCGGGCATGGTGGCTCATGACTTAAATCCCAGCACTTGGGAGGCAGAGGCAGGCGGTTCTCTGTGAGTTCAAGGCCAACCTGGTCTACATAGTGAGTTCCAGGTCAGCTGGGGCTACAGGGAGACCCTGTCTCAAAAAGACCAAAAAAAAAAAAACCAAAAAACAAAAAAACATACTGTTTCATACAGAAAAACTCATTTTTAATGCTACTAACACTTAGATGTTCGCATGTGTCTTTAATCTCTATGTGTCTAATTATTTCTAGTCACAGTCGGTTAATTTCTGAGATCCTTGGCACCTGATCATGGATATAAAGTCATCAGGCATATTTCAATGGTAATGTTTTTCACCTCTACTAATTTAACATGAAGCAAATTTTTATGCTTCTTCCTCAAATATAACTCAGTTTTTTCATTTGTTGATTTTTTGTGTGTATTTCATACAGAACATCCCAAACAATCTTATTCATCTATATACCCACTTCCCAAATGGCACCCTCCCATAGCCCCCTCCCCCACTGGAGCCCATGTACTCTGTCATCCCTGTTACTGTCCACTGTGTTGTCCGCACCCCCAGCTGTTCCCCAGTGCTTGTCCATCCACTGAATCTAGTCAGCATATCTAGAGATCCTTGTTTTAGGAAGATCAGCTCTTCCTCATCTACCCGCAATCATTTGCCATTATTCCTTTAGATAAGATAGGGGTCTGCTGTTCATTTTCCCAGTTCTATGCTGGGTTATTGTCTGGGAGTCTCTTGGGCCACCCTGGCCAACAACTCAAAGGAAGGTATCTCCTGTCTGGCATTATTTCTTGTAATGTAGCCATTAGCTATACACATGAACTCTTAAAGAATTATATTGATCCCTTTAATTCTTGGTTATACTTTCCTTTTGGGTGTTTAAGGCCACACAGTTGGACCAGATAAAACAATTTATTTTTACTCTTAAGGCCATTTGAGGATCTGTTCCTCAGGGGTCACATGGGCTTGGGAGGAG
>NW_008354694.1:1487523-1488367 GCF_000622305.1 Nannospalax galili | reverse complement strand
TATAGGCCTCAAAGTATGGCTGTTAAACATCCAAGGTTAGTTCCACCAGTCTGGTACTTTTAATTACCATGTGCTATGTAGATAAAGCTTGGACAAAGACCAAACGCTCTCAGATAAACTGTGCCTAGACATATATATTCCTTGAACTAGTTGTATGTATAATTTGTCAGTAGGTTGTTTGATTAATATGGTTACTTCTCGTCGCCCCCCTCCCCTTTGGTCTTTTGAAACAGGGTCTCCTTGTAGGCCCAGCTGTCCTGGAACTCACTATGTAGACCAGGCTGGCCTTGAACTCACAGAGATCCGCCTGCCTCTGCCTCCCAAGTGCTGGGACTACAGGAACATGCCACCATGCCCAGCAACACTCTGTTTTTTGTTTGTTTGTTTTTTCAAACTAGCTAGGCATTATTTATCTCTCGCATTGTCTAACCCTTCCACAGTGGTTTCCCCATTTAAAGTGCCCCCATTTTTCCCATTTCTCCCTTAATAATACCCTTCTCCTATAGTCCCAACTCTCTTGAGCTCCTTCTTTCCCCTTATCCCCAAGTTTCCTTGTATAACCCTCCCTCTCCCCTCCCGTTAAAATAACCCCATTTTTATCCATAGCTCCCTTATTAACACCTGTTTCCTACTTTTCTTCTCTTTCAGATTCCTTCTTTTCCTTTACCTCCCTGGTTCCTTTTCATTACCCTGGTTCCTGTAGTTATGTCTAGATACATATTCACTTATAAGGATTTGGTGCTAGGAGCCACATAAGAGTCTGTGTTACTTCACTTAGTATAACGGTTTCTAGTTCCATCCATTTACCTGCAAATTCCATGATTTCATCTCTCTTTACTGCTGA
>NW_008354694.1:1486460-1487452 GCF_000622305.1 Nannospalax galili | reverse complement strand
AGTTCTTTGGGTATATGCCAAGGAGTGGTGTAACTGGGTCAAATGGTAGGTTCATTTGTAGTTTTTTTAAGAGTTCTCCACGCTGCTTTCCATAGGGGTTGAACCAGTTTGCAGCCCTACCAGCAGTGGATGAGTGTTCCCCTTTCCCCACATCCTCTCCAACATTTGGTATCATTTCTTTTCTTGATCTTAGCCAGTCTGACTGGGGTAAGATAAAATTTTAAAGTGGTTTTAATTTGTATTTCCCTAATTGCTAATGATGTTGAACACCTTTTAAGCTGCTTCTTAGCCATCTTTATTTCTTCTTTTGAGGACTCTGTTTAGCTCCTTAGCCCATCTTTTAATTAGGTTACTTCCTTTCTTGATTCTCTGTTTTTTGAGTTCATTATATATTCTGGATGTTAAACTGCTATTAGATGTGTCGCTGGTGAAGATTTTCTCCCATTCTGTGGGTTTTCTCTTCACTTCCTTGGTTGCTTCTTTTGATATAGAGAAGCTTTTTAATTTAATGAGGTCCCATTTATTGATTCTTGACCTTCTTTCCTGAGCAATTGATGTCCGGTTTAGAAAAAACTTTTCCTACACCTATATCTTGTAGGTTTTGCCAATGTTTAATTCTAGCAGTTTTAGAGTTTCAAGCTTTACATTGAGGTCTTTGATCCATTTGGAGTTGACTTTTGTGCAAGGTGAAAGATAGGGGTTTAGTTTCATTCTTCTACAGGTGGAGATCCAGTTTTGCCAGCACTATTTGCTGAACATGCTGTCTCTCCTCCAGTGAATGTTCTTGGCCCCTTTGTCAAATATCAGGTAGCTGAAATTGCATGTACTCATATTTGGGTCTTCAATTTTGTTCCATTGATCTATGGGTCTATTTTTGTGTCAGTACCATGTTGTTTTTATGACTATAGCTGTGTAATACAGTTTAAAATCTGGTATAGTAATCCCCCCCGACATTGCTCTTAGTGCTCAGGGTTGCTTTGGATATCCGAAGA
>NW_008354694.1:1485673-1486167 GCF_000622305.1 Nannospalax galili | reverse complement strand
CTTTCTCTGATTGCTTGTTATTGGTATATAGAAAGGCTACAGACTTTTGCACATTAATTTTATAACCTGCCACTTTACTGAACGTGTTAATAATTTCTAAGAGTTTTCAGGTGGAATTTTTGGCATCTCTTAGATATAACATCATATCATCTGTAGATAGGGATAACTTGATCTCTTCATTTCCAGTTATTACTCCTTTAATTTCCTGGTCTTGTCTTATTGCTCTTGCAAGAGTTTCAAGCACCATGTTAACGAGAAGTGGAGATAGTGGACAGCTTTGTCTGGTGCCTGATTTCAATGGGAATGCTTCCAGTTTTTCTCCACTTAGAATGATGTTGGATGTATGTTTGTTATATATGGCTTTAATTATGTTGAGGTATGTTCCCTATAGTCCAATTCCCTCTAGGACATAAATGCATGTTGAATTTTGCCAAAGGCCTTCTCTGCATCTATTGAGATGACTATGTGGTTCTTGTCTTTGAGCTCATTTATGT
>NW_008354694.1:1485295-1485658 GCF_000622305.1 Nannospalax galili | reverse complement strand
ATGATGTTTATTGACTTACGTATATTGAACCATCCCTGCATCTCTGGGATAAAGCCGACTTGATCATGGTGGATGATCTTTTTTGATGTATGTTTGTATGCGGTTTGCAAATATCTTGTTGAGAATTTTTGCATCTATGTTCGTTTAGGATTTGGGTCTAAAGTTCTTTTTGGTTGTATCTTTACTTGGCTTTGGTATTAGAGTGATGCTGGCTTCATAGAAGGAATTTGGAAGTGCATCCTCCATTTCTATCTTTTTGAATAAATTAAGTAGTATTGGATGTAGATCTTTAAATGTCTGGTAGAATTCTGCTGTAAACCCATCTGGTCCTGGGCTTTTTATAATCGGGAGATTTTGTATTAC
>NW_008354694.1:1484847-1485115 GCF_000622305.1 Nannospalax galili | reverse complement strand
CTGTTGTGATGTTTCCCCTTTCATCTCTGATTTTGTTGATTTGTGCTCTTTCTTTCTTTTGGTTAACTGGGCTAGTGGTCTGTAAATCTTGTTTGTCTTTTCTAAGAACCAGATCTTGGATATGTTGATTCTTTATATTGTTTTCTTTCTTTCAATTTCATTAATTTCTGCCCTGATTTTTACTTTTTCATCTTGTCTGCTGGGTTTGGGTTTTGTTTGCTGTTGCTTTTCAAGTGTGTTGAGTTACATTGTTAAATCAGTTATTTGT
>NW_008354694.1:1477495-1484336 GCF_000622305.1 Nannospalax galili | reverse complement strand
ACCAGTATGTGGTCAGTTTTAGAGAAAGTACCATGGGTGCTGAATAGAAAGTGTATTCTTTGGTGCTTGGGTGGAATGTTCAGTAGATGTCTGTTAGGTCTGTTTGCGATATGTTATCATTTAATTCAAATATCTCTCTGTTTATTCTTTGTCCAGTTGACCGGTCTAATGGAGACAGTGGGGTATTGAAGTTCCCTACTATTATTGTGTTGGCATTAATCTGTGGTATTGTTTTTATGAAATTGGATGCACCAGAGTTTGGTGCATGTATGTTCATGACTGTCATATTTCTTGGTCAGTTTGTTCCTTTGATCAGAATGAAATGACCTTCTCTATCTCTTCTGATTAGTTTTAGTTTGAAGTCTATTTTGTCAGATATTAGAATTGCAACCCCTGCTTGTTTCTTAGTGCTGTTTGCTTGGAATATTCTTTTCCATCCTTTCACCTTAAGGTAGTGCCTGTCCTTGAAGTTGAGATGGGTTTCTTGCAGACCAAAAAAGGATGGATTTTGTTTCTTAATCCATTCAAATAGACTGTGTCATATGATTGGGGAGTCCAGTCTATTGGTACTTAATTATTGAAAGATGTGTATTGGTTGCAGTCATTCTGAGTTCTGTTTGCATTCTTGATCTAATTTGTTTCCACAAGCATACCTTCATTTAGTTTCCTTCTGTTGCCCCTGGGGTACAGTTGTTCCTTTCTCCATTCTTTGTATTGCTTCAAGAACTCTCTGAAGGGCTGGTTTTGTGAACATGAATTCTTTCAATCTATTTATATCATGGAACATTTTTCTTTCCCCTTCAACTATAATAGATATTTTGGCTGGGTATAGTAATCTGGGTTGGCATCTGTGGTCATTTAAAACTGGGAATACTTTGGTCCAGGCTCTTCTGGCTTTCATTGTTTGCACTGAAAAGTCAGCTGTGATTCTGGTAATGTTGGTGCGTTTTTTGTTGCATTTAACTTGTTTTTCTTGCTTTCAGTATTGTCTCTTTGTTTTGTACGTTTAGTGTTTTTACTATGATGTGCCATGGAGAGTTTCTTTTCTGGCCCTGTCTATTTGGTGTTCTGTATGCTTCTTTTATTTGTATGGGCATGTCTTTCTTTAATTTTCAGAAATTTTCTTCTGCAGTCCTGTGGAAGTTTGGTCCATACCATTATCCTGAGATTCTTCTCCTTTTATGCCTATGATTTGTAAGTTTGGTCTTTTTTATGGTGTCACACAGTTCCTCCATATTCCAATCTAGTGATTTCTTAAATTTTTCATAATTGTTGCTTGAGTGGTCTAGTTCATCCACTTTATCGTACAATCTTGATACTCTGTTTTCCATTTCATTTGTCCTATTGGTGAGGCTTTCTCCTGTCGTTTCTACTTGGCTTACTGAGTGTTTCACTTCCTTCTTCATTTCAGCCTGAGTAGTCTTCAATATTTCTAATTGTTTTCTGAATTCATTCAGAAGTTTATCCCTTTCTTTGTGTGTTCTTTAAATTTACTGAATTCTTTTATCATGTTTATAATTGTTCTTTTGAGTTCCATGTCCTATGTTATCTCTAGGGGGTTCTCATTGTACTCCTCTAGAGGACTGTTGGTACTTGGTGGGGATATATTATTTTGGTTTTTCTTTTCTTTTTTTTCTTTTTTTGTTTTTGGTCTTTTTGAGACAGGGTCTCCCTGTAACCCCAGCTGGCCTGGAACTCACTATGTAGACCAGGCTGGCCTTGAACTCACAGAGATCTGCCTGCCTCTGCCTCCTGCGTGCTGGGACTAAAGGTGTGCACCACCACACCCGGCTATTTTGTTTTTTCATGTTATTTTTTTTCTCCGTGACTTTGACATGTGGATTCCTTTTGTACTTTCTCATTCTTGTATGAGACTCAAGCCTTCTTTGTTGAGTTTAGGTCTGCTTCCTTTTGTAAACTTTATGTATCTTTGTGGTTTACTTGTTGGGGATGAAAAGCTGGTTGGTCTAGGCTTCAGGTTCTCTCTTTTGATTTTATATTGGAGTGGCCAAATTGCTTTCATCTTGCTGCTCACGAGTTCCCACAGAGGCTCAAGTTGGATGAGGATCAGATGCTCTCAGGCTTTCTCCTAAGGTCTGGATCCCTCCAGGAAAGATTCTGGCCTCAGGAATTTGGAGGCTGGGCTGGCCTGGGATCAGGGTCCTGGAAAGATGCTGGCTCCAGGAATCTGGTGGCTGTGCTGCCTAGGAATGCAAAGGAAGTATGGACAGGAACAGGCCCAGAGGCCTCCTGAGGACTACAGGAAGGAATTGGGTTGGTCTAGATGCAAGAGATTGGGAAGCAGTGGGGATTCTGGGCCAAAAGGTCTGTCCAGTGGTCTGGGGTGTCAAGACAAGAAATGGGCCAGTACCCAGGATAGCAGGGATGGGGTTGGGGAGCTGGGTGGGTGAATGAGGCTGGGGGAGTCAAGGCACAGCAGAGGCTGCTGAAGTTACCCAGCAAAGATGCTGACCCCAGGAAACTGGTGGCTGTGCTGTCCAGGGATGCAAAGGCAGAGCACTGGCTATTCTTACAGAGGACCCAGGTTCAATTCCCAGCACCCACATGGTGGCTAGCAACTTTCTGTAACTCCAGTTCCAGAGGATCCAATGCCCTCTTCTGACCTCCACAGGTATTGCATGACACAGGTGTACTTACTACATGGAGGCAATACATTCATACATATAAAATAAAAATAATAGGGGCTAGAGAGATGGCTCAGTGGTTAAGAGTACTGACTGCTCTTACAGAGGACCCAGGTTGAATTCCCAGCCACCCACATGGCAGCTAACAACTGTCTGTAACTCCAGTTCCAGGGAATCTCATGCTCTCTTCTGATCTCCATGGGCATTGCATGACATGGGTGCACTTACACATATATGAGCAATACACTCATACACTAAAAATAATAAACAAAATATTAAAAAATTAAAATAAAATATAAAAGTAAGTAAAATGCTATGTTAGCTTTCCATTACTTTAACAAACGCCTGAGATAAATCAGCTTTTGAAGAGGAAAGGTTTTTCTCAGGCTTGGAGCTTTTGGTCCATAATTGGTTGGTCTCTTTGCTGTTGGGCTCATGCCCAGGCAACACAGCACAGCGATAGCATGTGGTAAAGCATTCACTTCATGGCCAAAATGTGAACGAGACAGCCTTTCAAGCTTGTGCCCCATCAGCTCCTACTTCTTAAAGACTCCACCACCATCCCATGGCATCATGGTTTGGGAATCAAGGGTTTAACATATGGGCCTTTGTGGGACACTTCAAACAACAGTGGATGCTGCAATCTGCTGTGTTATTAAATGATGGCAAAGTAATGCCAGGCTATTAGAGGCCAACAGGAATCTCAGGACTGTGACAGTGTCACTTCTGCACTGTGTAGCTGCTGAATTGACCACATTCTCAGTCTTCTTTTCATTGCATTTGTCTTTCTGCTTAACTATATATCCCTAGAATCACGTTAGTTCTACAGATAAGCTTTAATTTTATTTATTCTCTTATCTAATCTTTATTAACATAATATTTTTATTTTGATTATATTTCACAAACACACACACACACACTTCTTCCTAACTCCTCCCAAATACACCCTTACATTCCCATTCATTTAATTTTTGAGACAAAAGTTCATGTAACCCAGTGTGGCCTTGAACTATGTGGTTGAGGATGACCCTGGACTTCTGATGCTCCTGCCTCCACCTCCCAAGTGTTAACATTACAGATGTGTGCCACCATGGCCCAGTTTATGCTATATTGGGGATGAACCGAGGGCTTTGTGCATTTTGACAAGCACTCTACAAATTGAGCTACATCCCCAGCCCTAGGTAAGCTTTAAAATAGTCCAACTCTGAGTTGTATCTCATAGTTTGATCAGGGAGGCAAGCTGGCAAGAGTACTTATTTGGTAAGTTGAGGCAATCGTAGGAACTTTCTCCTGGCCTTCCCTACAATAATAACCTCAACTGTAAGGATGAAATGGCCAGCCTGAGGTCACTGCCAGCCACTGAGTAGCTCTGTTCCAATAATGCATGTCAGAACTGGGGAGTAATGATGAGTTCAAGAACCCAATGAACTTGCTGTGAAGTGGACCAACACCAAAGTCAGACAAGCAACTGACCTTCAAAAGCCCTACTGTGGCTGGTGGGCCATGGAGTTATTTCAGGTCTTTAGAAGAGTGCCAGCTCAAAGCCAGTGTCCCATCACCTCCACAACGTGGTTAGTCCATCTTCCCAAAGCACATCACCCTGGCAAATGGCTGCATGCAAGTCCCTTCAAGGGTTTGGAAACAGATTTAGAATACAAGACTTTGACTATGTGTTGGGGTTGTTCCTCAGAGAACCGAACCGCCTTTAATTCAAGGGGCTGTCAGTGTGAACTGACTTAAGTTTTTGAATTGGCTAAGGGTCCAAGATTCTGTTGTGTAATTTCAATCAGACCTCTGTCCATCAAGCCTTGAGCTTTCCTGCTTCTTCATGTAATAGCAACACAAATGATATTATCTTACATGCTAAAGTGAGGTTTCAGTAAATGGCCTGTGTAATTCAGATGTCAGGACACCATGAGCAATTACCAGTCACCTCTGGGAACACTGCTCTCTGTTTACTGCTTCAGCTTTGCCATCCACCATGTAACCACACCCTCCTTGACTTTGACAAGCACTGCCCTTCGTTCCTTGCCAATCCTGGTGCCTGTCATTTCAGCCCACATCCTTTGATTGCAGGTTTCAGGGAGTAGCAAGCAAACTGTTAAAGCCACTTCATTTCTTTACGTAACACTGTTGCATGACTTTTCCTGGGGAGACATGGAGAAATGTCTATTTACCCTAGATAGGATACCAATAGGAGACCAAAGAAATGATTCCATTTGAGCCTAGCCTGGTGAATCAACGAGTTTATTGAGATCACTTACAGGAGAGTGGGTGAACGGCTACTGAGAGGAGCGTGGATGACTCAAAGGCAGCTGAGTTGCTGAAAAGCACATGCACCAGCCAGAGTGACTACTAATGAAAGCTGCATCCCTGGACGCCCGCCCAGCTTGAAGGCAGCTCCATCAGAGTCTCTCCTCTCCCAGCAACTGTTTACCATTTGTAGAACTTTGGGGAGGGGATTCGTGAATCTTGTAACTTTTTTTTTTTGGTATTTTTGAGACAGGGTCTCCCTGTAGCCCCAGCTGTCCTGGAACTCACTATGTAGACCAGGCTGGCCTTGAACTCACTGAGATCCACCTGCCTCTGCCACCACACCTGGCGAATCTTGTAACTTTTGAACTTCCTGAGTCTTACAAGTTTCCTAAGCCACCTTCATTTTCTGAGTCTTACAAACTTCCCTCCCTCCTTCAAGAGGGAGTGCTTCCTTTCACAATAGCCATACAACACCCTCAAATCCAGAATCTCTGCCTCATGCACCCATACCAATAGACTTGGCTTGATGTTACTTTGCATTCCTTGCCTTCTGATCCCACACTCTTTGAAAACCAAACACATTCTTACATTTTTATCAGTCAAAATTGGTCAAATCCTGCTCCTGTTTTGATGTATTTGGTTCCTTCCGATTAGGTGACCTTTTACAAGGGATCTGAGACCTGCCAGGATGTGGGTGTGATTATAGGTCTAGAAACAAAGAGATGTGATAAAGATGGGTCAAGACGAGGGTCCGAGGGTCCATCTCCTGCAGAGCCTCTAGTGCCCGCCCCCTCCATTGTGTGACAGTATTCCTGGGGAGATGAATGATGTCTACTCACCCCAGATAGGGACTGGGATGGAAGTAGCAATGCCACTGAAGTCCAAGTTGATGAAGCAATTGTAAGGCCTAGAGAACGGGACCCTAAAGACTAAAACAAGAAGCAGTTTATTGTACCAGTGCAATGACTCAGCGAGACATTTCTCTAAAGCAGGGCCCTGAGCAAAGAAAAATTCAGCTTTTTACTTGATTGCTTTCATAGATAACAACATTTATTTTTACTGGTATTTAAAAAATTTTTTTTGATTTATTTACTTTTATTTTATGTGTATGAGTGTATTGCCTACATATGTATAAGTGTACCCATGTCATGCAGTACCCTCAGAGGACAGAAGAGGGTGTTGGATCCCCTAGAACTGGAGTTAGGGCTCAAACCCAGGTCTTCTGTAAGAATCCATTGCTCTTAACCGTGGAGCCATCTCTCCAGCCCCTTACCGGCATTTTAAAAACACTGCAGGATGATACAAAATGGCTGAGATGCTAAGGCAGAGAGGGTAGACTTTGAGGGCTTGAACAGGAGACGTGCAGAAATACACATACACAGACATCATTAATACTTTATGTTATTTCATTCCCTGCTTAAAGATGCTTGAGTCCCTTTCAGAGTCAAAGAGCATCATCTTGGCTGAGGGACCTGTGCTTCCAATGGTGTCATCACAGGAGAGGCTGTTTACCTCTCCACTATGGCCTCAATGAAGCTGGAAACTGACCTTATACTTAGGGGAGCTAAGCAGGGAGGGATCAGGATTCTTCCCACAGCTGAGAGTACAATACTTAACGAAGGTTTTGAATTCCCCAATCCTCCGCATAACTGTCTGGAATTCCAGCCCTTCAAGTCTGGACTGGGACATGGGTAACTTTTCTCATTTGATTTGTGATTTCTTCTATGACCTTTCCTTCATCATCCATTCCTAAGCAGCAGTTGCTCAGGTTAAATTTCCACAAACTCAGGCTGGAGAGATGGCTCAGCGGTTAAGAACTCTGGTTGTTCTTGCAGAAGACCTGGGTTTGAATCCCAGCACCCACATGGTCGCTAACACCATCTGTAACTCCAGTCCCAGGGGATCCAACACCCTCTTCTGACCTCCTAGGGCATTGCACG
>NW_008354694.1:1427931-1477011 GCF_000622305.1 Nannospalax galili | reverse complement strand
TCTGACAGCCTCTTTTGCCCTCCACAGGCATTGCACAACACGGGTGCACTTACCTACATGCAGGCAATACACGCATACACATAAAATAAAAATAAATATTTTTTAAAAATTTACACAAACTCCTCCCTCAGAGACCAGTACATAACTTAAAGCCAAGAGGTTCTGATCAATAGCACTGTGCATTTGCTGTTACCTGGCTAGCAGGTTAAGAACCCTTGTGGTATCATTGGTTATTGGTTTAGTGACCACTTATAGCCAGATGATATGGTTTAGTATATAAATGGAAAGTCCCAGGCCCCACCTTCTGCCCTGATGGTGAGATCATAATACTGTGCTCAGGACGTCACTCATCATCTTTGCAATCACCTATTCCTAAGGCCTGCCGTTTTCTCTGGGTCTCCCCGAGTCCTCATGGACTTGAACTTCCAAATGTTTTCCTCTAGCAAGTGTAAGAAGGATGGATGACTTGCCCCATCACGCCTGATCCTGACCCATTAGGGGGAAGTACAGTATAAGCAGTCCTCCCACAATTCCAGTGTAACACACCTGGAGCCAGCCATTTGATGGCTATATTGACAATGTCCCACGCCTGTTAGAGAGCGTTAAACAGAAGGTAGGGATTCACTTCAGAATGGTTTGGGGATTCCCACCATTAAGTTTCTGGGTAGTTGCATGATAAAACCTTTGGCCCAAGCACGTTAGGCTTCCTGGAGGAATCTTAAATCATCCTCCCCATCAGGCAATGCAGCTCTTTCCAGTAATTGAGATTTTTAGGAACCAAAACCCCAGCAGCAGTGTGAGGATGACTTGCTTCACTGTGGGGCTTCAGGGGTTTAGCTCCCTGGCTTCCCAGGGTCACTGATCCCATCTTAGTTACTTTTCTGTTGCTGTGATAAGACGCCATGACCAAGCCAATTTTAGAAGGAAGAGTTTATTTGGCTTATGGTTCCAGAGGAGAGTCCGTAGTGACGAGGGAAGCACGGCAGCAGATGGCAGGAGCAGAAGCCGGGCGATCACATCAGCAGGCACAGGAAACCTGGCAAGACTTAAGAACTCTTAAAGCTTGGCCTGAGTGCTGGGCCTCCTCTAGTAAGGCCACACGTCCTGACCCTCCCCCAACAGTGCCACCGAGGACAAAACGTACAAACACTTGGAGCCTATGGGGGACATTTTCATTCAAACCACCACAGCCCCCGTTTTAGTTCCCCAACATGCGTTAGAGGAAGAGACATTCAAAGAGCATGCCACAGTCTCAGCCAGAGTTAAAAACAGATTTTTTTTTTTTTTTGTAGCAGTGGAAATAGAGATGTCACTTTCCATCTCACAAAAAGACTGGAAAACTGGGTATGGTGAGGCCTTATGGGTAATGGAGTTTTTTAGATGTAGATTTCCAGGGTCAGTTCCTTGCCCATAGGTGAGTGAAGCAACCTGATGTCCCTGCTGCCATCTAGCCTCAGTGAGTGCAAGAGTGAAATTGACAGGGTTGCAGGTTCCTGTGGAAGTCTGATGTGGTCACAGTCTTTTGAGAAGGACTGTTTTACCTTTATTCTGCCTATGACATGCAACTTCAGTAGAGGCAGAGACAGTCATCTTGGTCAGAGCACTCTGAGGTGTTGGGATTATCTGCTGGCACATATAATTTAACATATATTCCCATTCTGTGATGTTTCCACAGGAACCCTAGGATGGTGGATTTCTGACAAGAGCTGCACATGCATCGAAGATTAGGGAAGGGAGCCGTCGGGGTTGGAAAATGGGGTTTTCTTAATCAGGCTGCCTTTACCATAGCAACTTCATACCTCAGTGGGCAACAATTGGGGGTCAGAACAGATGTGGTAGTTTTGTTATACTCACAAGTTCCAAGGACCCTGCCCAGACAAGAGAAATGGGGGTGGTAGATTAGGATCTTAATACCCTGGCCATGTCGAATGTATGAACACACAGATCACAGCGGGAGGATTTGGAGGCAAAAGAGGACCAAGTTAAGAGCAATGGATAACAAAGGGTACACATCCTACTCAGAAGAGGCAAAGACTTGCTATCAGAAATCTTGGGCTGCAAGTCCCATCAGCAGGGGCAGCCAAGGCCAATTCTACAGCAAGTGGGTTCAGCTCCAGCACCCACAAGACAGCTAACAACCCTCCATAATGTCAGTTCCAGGGGATTCAATGCCCTCTCTGACCTCCGTGGACATTGCATGAATGGGTGTAGTTACATACATGCAGACAAAACACTCCTACATAAAAATGTGTATTTTTTTACATAAAAATTTAATGTAAAAAATGTCAAAAACAGTTCATTTGTTCTTCAGATGTCCAGATGGATGATTCCATAGGCTTCTGCTGTGTGTAGACTGGTCAGCTTCTGGAGTGACCAGAGCAGGGCTAGTCCTCTGGTCCCACTGGGTTCTCTGGCCCTGCTTCTTGAGTCCTCCAGATAGTTAGTTTCCATGGTACTGAGGGGTCAGGAACATGGTCCCAATCACAGGAAAGTGGCTTCACCCTGCCATGGTAGATCTGGGAACTCAGCTATTTTAAGTGCAGCAGGAGTATGAGCCTCTCCATGGAGGTTTGAGGGCCGCACATTCCATTCCTTTACCTGTATCACATTCCCTGACCTAAAAGCTCAGAGGCACACTATTACACAGTGAGTTTGTTGGGGTTACTGGTAGGAGTCGGGGTGAGACGGTACTTACAGGAGCAGGGATGACAAAGGCAGTTGCATCACTGAATGCCCACCCCAGCCTGGGTGGCGACTCTTGAAAGCTGGAACTCTGGAGCTCTCTGCCCCAGGCAGCTCAACAGGGTCCAGACAATCTCCTCAGCCATCCTCACCGCTCCTATGGCCTTAGGGAGGGAGGGGCCTGTGCACCTGGTCAATTTTAGGGACTTCACGGTTGTTTACTTTCTGAATCTTAAGAGCCACCCTGTGGTGGTCTGAATGATGTCCCCCACAGGCTCAGGCTTTTGAACACTTGGCAGATGCGCTCAGTTGGTGATGCTGTTCAGGACAGCCATGGCATCTTTAGAAAGTGTAGCCTGGCTGGAGGAAGTGTGTCACCAGGGGTGGGCTTTGAGAGCTCACAGCCTTTCTCCTCTTCTCACTCCTCTTTGAGTTTGTGGTTGGTGGTTGCTCGGCTTCTGATTGCTCCCTGCCATGCCTCCCCACCACTATGGATTCTTCCCTCTGGAACCATAAGCCGAAATAAACTTTCCTCTGTAATTTGACTTTGGTGATGGTGTTTTATCACAGCAACAGAACAGTAACCAATATATATACCCTTTAGAACTTTCTGAGTCTTAGCCAGCTCTCCTCCAGAATAGAAATGTTTCATTCAGAGGACATTGTTACCCAGTACTCTATCCCAGAAATCCCTATGCCCTGTAGCTCTCTGAACAGAGCTGATGAGCAAATCTGCTATGTCCTTGAAGCCTCCCTCCCTTTGCCTTTGCAAGCCCAGTCTCCCCCATCCCTCCCATACCCAGGCCCAACCGTGAATTCTAACTTTATTAGTTCCTTCCTGTCTTGTGACTCTGGTACATAGGTTTGATATCATGGTATGATCCTCCCTTACATTCCCACACCCCGTACATCTTCCCTCCCCCATCAGAAACCTAGGAGAACAAGAAACTCCCTTTGTTCTTGGGAAATCGAACAGGGCCCTCAAGGAAGCTCTTCAGAACTGGAGGGAACTGAAGGGTTTGTCTCTCCCTTCAGGGCCCCATCATCGCTGTCTGTGGCCTTGATGCTCTAACTGTCTTAATAAAGTTCATCTGAATGGTAATTATCTCATATCTCAGCTTCCTTTCTATAGACCTGTCGCTTTTTTTTTTTTGGTCTTTTTGAGACAGGGTCTCCCTATAGCCCCAGCTATCCTGGAACTTGCTATGTAGACCAGGTTGGCCTTGATTCACCTGCCTCTGCCTCCTGAGTGCTGGGATTAAAGGTGAGTGCTACCACACATAACTAGTGCTGGGCAGAATCCAGACCGAGAACCAAGCTCCGTGGATATCCATGCTGATGAATACCCCATACTAATTTTCAAAGTCCCACTTCTTCCCAATCAATGCCTTATTTGAATAAAAGGGATCCTTTACAGTTATAAATTCAATTTGTTTTATAATTCAATCATCCACAGGACTAGTTTCTATATGTTTGTCAGAAACCTGAACCTAGTAGCTACATCAAGCAGAATTTCCTTTAGGGTGGTGAGAAGCAAGGTGTAATTCTGAATGTACCTAGAACACTCTGGCTGTGGATTAAAAAAAATAAAAAATCATATGGCAGGCCTGGTACTCCCCGAGTGCTGGGAGGCAGAGGCAGAAGCAAGCAGATCTCTGTGAGGAGGCCAGCTTGGTCAACATAGTGAGTTTCAGGCCAGCTGGTACTATATGGAGACCCTGTCTCAAAAAACAAAAACAAACAAAAAAATAAAATCACCTTAATATTGAGGCCTGAGGGGAGGTGCGACTGATGTTGGGACTGACAGCCAAGACCTTGCACACTCTAGGCAGGTACTGTGAGTGACATCCCCAGGGTGGCCTGGAACTTGCAATTCTCAGCTTCTTGGGTGCTGAGATTACACGCATGTACCACGTTGGTTGGAAAGCTCTCAAAACATAGCCTCACACCTCAGACTAAGCTGCATTCCTTCACTTGGCTCTGGGCCACATCTGGGACTCCAGCTGTCACTGCATCAATTCTCTGAGCGGCCTCTGGGGGCTGGGCCTAAGTCACAGCTGTTCCACCAGGACCACCTGCCCAGCCCCCATGCTGTTGCTCAGGCTTGTGCTGTCCCTAGGTGCCCCTTACAGCCCTTCCATGAGGGCTTCTGCTGGGTCCTGCTCCTTTGTCCAGCTGTCAGCCTTGGCTCTGGCTTCTGCTGAGGTCACCCTATCCCCAGGGTCACTGACCCTGACCAATCATCTTTATTCACTGTCACCACCCTCTGGCCTGTGCTGTTAGTACCTCCTTTCTTTTCTAGGATGGGCAGGACTCAGTTTCCTCTCCCCTGTCCTGGTATGGAATTCCCAAAGAGGCTGTTTGAGGCCGGGAGTGTTACATAGTGTAAGGTGTCAGAACCTTTGGCATTTGCCACTTGCCCTCCTCCTTCTGGCGGCCTCAGAGGCAGTGGGGGTTGTGGAGATTGAGGTGAGGCACTGCTGTACCCTGAACTCTCAGAAATCTCAGGTTCCATTGCTGAACTGATTTATGTGGCGGTTTTCTGTCCTTGAGATCAGGCCAGGTTTCTCCCCAGAGCTGTGGAATCTACTTGTCTCACCCAGGCTTCTCTTGACTTCATTCCGATCATGGGCATAGTTTGAATGCTTGCCTAGAAGACGCCTTAACTGTGGCTCAGAGAGTACAAAGACCCAGCAGTGGATGTGGCCTCTCCCCACACACCCACAGAGAATAGTCCCTCTACTGCAAGACTTAAAATATTGCATTTGAGGCCAGCTAGAGATCCAGAGAGACCCTGTCTCAAAAAGATGTGTGTGTGTGAGTGTGTGTGTGTGTTCCATTTGAGGGGCTGGAGAGATGGCTCAGTAGTTAAGAGCACTGGCTGGTTTTGCAGAGGACCCGGGTTCAAATCCCAGTACCCACATGGTGGCTAAAACCCATTCATAACTCCAGTTCCAGGGAATCTGATGTCCTCTTCTGACCTCCTTGGGCATTGTATGACGGGATGTGCTTATACACCTGCAGGCAATACACTCAAACACAAAATAAAAATAATAAATAATTTTTTTTTAATTATTGCATTTTACCAGACATGGTAGTGCACAATTTTAATCCCCAAACAGCCAGGAAGACAAGAGGAAATTAAGTGAGCATTCTGTCCTACAAGTGAAGGGTAGAGGGGGCATTGACTGACATCACAAAGTGCCATTGATCAGGAAAGAGAGGACTGTGAATTGACCACTGCCACGATCAATATGGAAGTCATGCAACGGCCTTGACAAGGACAGTTTTGGTAAAATGGTGTGGACAAAACTTAATTGATAAAAGTTTGGGGGACAGTGAAAAGGGGAAATTGGCCAAATTGGCCAACCTGAGCTATATAGTAAGTTCTAGGCTAGTCTTGACCCCAGAGTGAGACCCTGACTCACAACAACAGGGGAAGAACAGAAGCCTGTTTTTGGTTTTTGGCTTTGACACAGGGTCTCATGTATTCCAAGCTGGTCTCAAACTCACTACGTAACTGAAAATGACCTGGAACTTCTGATCCTCCTGCCTCCATCTCCCAAGTGCCAGGATTACAGGCATGTGCTACCATGCCCGGGTAACGCAGTGCCGGGTACTGAAACAAGGGCTTTGTGCATGCCGGGCAAGCCCTCTGCCAACTGAGCTACTTCCCCAGCCTGAAAATTGCATTGTGTGTGGTGCGTAGTGTGTATATGTGTGGTATATGTGGTGTGTGGTGTGGATATGTGTGTGATATGTATGTGTGTAGTGTGTGTGATATGTATATGTGTGTGTGGTGTGGTATATGTGATGTGTGTATGTGTGGTATATATGGTGTGTGTGTGGTGTGGTATATGTGATGTGTGTATGTGTGATATATATGGTGTGTGTGTGGTATGTATGTGTAATGTGTATATGTGTGGTGTATATAGCGTGCATATGTGGTGGGGGGGTGTGGTGTATGTGTGTCATGTGGTTGTGTACAGTGTGTGTGTGTGTGTGTGTGTGTGTGTATGTTGGATGCAAGTATGTATGTAGGTGTGCTTTCCTGTGTGTGCTCATGTAGAGGCCAGAGGTCAACAGCACGTATCTTCCTCAATTGCTCTCCACCTTGTATTTTGAGACAGGGTAACATGGAGCTCACCATTTCGGCTAGACTGGCTGGCCATGGAGCCTCTCTCTGCCTTTCCCACAGTGCTGAGGCTGCAGACACGTCCCTCATCCGAATGCAGGTCTTATGCTTACACAGCAAGCACTTTGCTCACTGAGTCATTGCCCCAGCCCTGAAAATCACAGTCTCCGTTCAAGTTAGAATATTGGCCATTAAAAAGCAAGAGAGTGCACGCCTTTAATCCCAGCACTAGGGAGGCAGAGGCAGGCGGATCTCTGTGAGTTTGAGGCCAGTGTGGTCTCCATAGTGAATCCAGGACAGCTGGGGCTACAGGGAGACCCTGTCTCAAAAAGACCAAAAAAAAAAAAAAAAAAAAAAAAAAAAAAAAAAAATCAGCTCCCAAAATTACAGCTGTGTCCCCAGGACAGTCTCCCTGGAGAAGCATATCTGTCCCAGGACAGGAGGTCGGGGTGCAGGACTGAACACATGTCCCATGCATACTTGGGGCAAAGCCAGGGGAGGGGACTTTCTGAAAGTCACCGACTCTCTGTTCTAGCCAGAAGACACTCCAGATTAGATGAGAATGCCAGGTGGAAATAGGGGAAGAAAGAAACAACTATGATTTACGGTCAATTGAGTTCCATCCCGAACTGGAAAGGGAGGAAACAAGGGGTGAGCGAGAGCCAATTACATTAGCCAAGAAGCATGCTGGGAAGGAGGAGAGACGTAATCTGCTATTTTAAGAAAGGAGATGGGTGATGATG
The DNA here is from genome assembly GCF_000622305.1 of Nannospalax galili. Lineage (NCBI taxonomy): Eukaryota > Metazoa > Chordata > Mammalia > Rodentia > Spalacidae > Nannospalax > Nannospalax galili. The sequence goes on along the minus strand of NW_008354694.1, from coordinate 1,469,451 downwards.
AGTTAATTACATCAGCTAAGAAACCAGCCAGCACTTATTATACCTTTCAAGGCAAGAGGGCCAGAGACTGGAATCTAGGGTGGATGGAGACAAGCAGCAAGAAGCTGTCAGGAGAGTGCGTTTGAACAAAGGTAGAAAGTGATGCTGCGGATGAAGCTCAGCCAGGCGAGTGCTTGCCCTGCATGCCTGAGACCTGGGGTTCAATACCCAACACCACATAAACCAGGTGTGGTGGCACACATCTGTCATCCCAGCACTAGGAAAGTGGAAGCAAGAATATGAAGATGCTCAAGGTCATCCTCAACTACATAGTGACTTCTAGTCTAGCCTGGACTATATGAGACCCAATCTAAAAAAAAAGAGGCCTGGGAAGATGGCTCAATGGGTCAAATGTCTGTTGTTCAAACATGAGGACCTGAATTTGAATCCCTAGCACCAACATAAAAGCCAGGTGTAAAAATACATGCGTGTAATCCCAGAGCTGGGGACTGAAGACAGATAGACCCTCGCTGGCCAGCTAGTCTAGACAAAATGATTCTATGAGACCTTGCCTTAAAAAGCAATGGTAAGGTGGAGAATGATAGTGGAAACACCCAGTGCTCACCCATCTGCCACACATTCGTGCACAGACACACATACACACACACACACACACACACACACACTACTGTCATCTGAGGGAAAGGGGTAAGTGGCACTGACAAGTTGAGGGCACCAGGCCCCTACCCATGTCCTGTCTGTGCCCACACCAGTTCACACACCAGTCACTGAAGCTTGCTCAGAAAAAAAGCAACAGACAAGGGGAAGGCAGGTACCCTGGGAGGTCACAGCAGCCCTGCATGCAGCTGCACATGCGTCAGAAATGTGAAAGCCCTGTGGCCACCCTCCACTTGACAGTTGGATTTCACAAGTAATAGCTGGAGTTTCTCTGAGTCAATGTAATATGAAGGGCTGGGGAGACAGCTCAGTGGTTAAAGTACTTGCTTTTCGAGCATATGGACTGGAGTCTGGATCGTCAGAACCCAGTGAGTGCCCAGTGAGATTAACAGCCCACCTGTGATTCCAGAGTGGGAAAGGCTGCATCGGGACTCCTCAGAGCAAGCTGGCGAGGAAACTTCTCACATTAGCGAGCTTGGCCTTTGACTGACAGACCCTGCCTCAGTGAATAAGATGGAAGGGCCATTGAGGGTGATTCCTGAGATCAGCCTCAGATCTCTGCATGCACATGCACCCACACACATGTGACATCCCTGCATGGATGCCCTCCTCATGTGAACATGCATACACACACATGTACAACACACACAAATGAAAAAGAAAAAGTTGCCATTAATGCAAACAATAGCTACATGGTAGGTGCTTATGACCTACCAGGGGACTGTTCTAGGTTGTTCAAGTTTATTCATTGATTTCAAATAGGGAACATTACAAGTGTGATGGCTTATACCTTTAGTCCCAGCACTTGGGAGGCAGAGGCAGGTGGATCTCTGTGAGTTCAAGGCCAGCCTGGTCTACATAGTGAGTTCCAGGACAGCTGGGGCTATAGGGAGACTCTGTTTCTAAAAGACCAAAAAAAAAAAAAATCCCCCAAAACAAGATGGACAGTACCTGAGGAACACCATCAAGGTTGACCTTTGGCCTTCATAACACATGCACACCCACAGACACATGTGCACATACACTCACACCGACACATAAATAAAATTTTAAAAGTTAAAAAAAACCAAAAACATACAGGGAACAGCATTCTCCCATCCAAGTTCTAGCCAGGCCTGGACCTGCTTCCAGACTACAGAAGACTGAATGTACCCGGGGTGGGGTAGCCGCACACACCACTCCCCTTTACAGAGACAGCAGAGCTTAGGGGACTTGCAGAAGCTGAGAGGCAAGCCTGGCAGCCTGGTCCAAAGCCCCTTAGCTCTATTTAATGGCTATTTCAAGATTGAAGGATGTCTGGATGCCAAGAACTTCTCACTTCGTAAATATTTGTGAAGCCCATTTTGTCTTTACATAATGAGATTCCATCCCAAATTACTAAAATTTGATTGATTGAAAATTTCTTATCATCACAAAGACACTAAAGTAGAAAAACTTAGCAACTTCTGTTTAGAAAAGGGTCTTACTATGAACCCCAGGATGGCAAGCTCATGATCCTCCTGCCTCAGCTTCTCAAGTGCCAGGATGATGGGCATTTGCCACCACATGAGCATGATGTGAGGATGAGTCAGAGCTGTTGGGAAGTTGGGAAGAGAGATCTTATTCACACTGTTAATTGTCTTATAAGGCCAAGATGGTACGTGTTTACAGCTGGTATCCTTCATGTGTTACTTTCAAAATGGCTTCTGACCTCATGTGTACATGTGAATCAATAGTGTAATAACTTGTGCTCTATCCAATACCAACATTTAACATAAACTACTACACTTACACAATTTACCTATGGAAAAATGTTGGTGGGAATGGGAGAGGAGGAGAGCCATGTGGCTGGGCTTGGTGGCACATGCCCGTGATACCAGTATGTGGGAGGTAGAGGCAGGAGGATTACAAGGTCCAGGCTAGCCTGAGCTACATATCAAGACAGTGTCTCAAAAATAAATAAGGACCATCAAGATGGCTCAGTATGTTAAGGCTCTTGCTGCGAGGCTTGATGACCTGAGTTCAACCCTTGGACTCACATGGTAGAAGGAGAGAACCAACTCCTCAACATCCCGGCACTTGAGAAGCTGAGGTCCTCTGACCTGTACAAGGGTGCTATGGCATGCGTCCCCCCCCCCAAGTACACATACAAAATAAATTAAAATGTAATTTTTAAAATTGAAAATAAGCATTGTTTCATCTGTTTTTTGGGGGGTGCATGCACACATGTGTGGATGCTTTGTGGAGGTCAGAGGAAGATGCTGGGGGTCTTCCTCTATTGCTCTCTGCCTTATTTCTTTAAGACTGGTCTCTCAAGGAACCTGAAGCTTGCTGTTTCGTCTCTGACCAGCTTTAACAAATGGACACTGAACTTCCATTCCCTAGTCATTCCAGGAAGAGCTGAGTTTATATTTAAATTTTGTGTGATTTGAATTATAATCTTTTCATAAGACATGTAACTTAAACAGACATACTGCATGAGCATCTTTTCTCCAGAATGTCCTAGTTTGCTTTCTTCGGTTGCAATAAACACCATGATCAAGAGCAACCTGGGAGGAAAGGGCTTAGTCCACTCACACATCCCTAGCACCATCTGTCACTGATGAAGTCAGGGGAGGAACCCGGAAGGAGAGCTGCTCGCTTGCTTTCTTCCTCTGGCATGCACAGATAGCTTTGTCATCTGGCCCAGGCACACCTTCGAGGGAATGGCACCTCCCACAGTACACTGGGTCCTCGGACATCAATTAGCAATCAAGGCCACTCTGATAGAGAAAATTCCTTAATTGAGACTCCTCCTTTCCAGGTGTGTCAAGGTGACAACCAAGATTAGCCCCACACCAGACTCATCAAAAATGTGGTAACGGCTGTGTGGACAGTGGGTCCCAGGTGAACTGGTTTCTCACTGAGAAGAGTGTCATTCTGCATGAGGACTGAAGTCCAAACTTGTGTCATGCCTGTACGCCCACCCCATTAAACACTGGAAATAAACACTGTTTTGGTAGGGCTGGAGAGAGATGTGGCTAGGTAGTTAAGAGCACTTGCTGCTCTTGCAGAGGACCCAGATTTGGTTCCCAGCACCCACATGGTAACTCACAACCATTTTAACTCCAGTTCCAGGGTACCTGATGCCCCTTCTGACCTCTGTGGGCACCAAGCATGCAGGTGGTGCACTTACATACATGTAGGCAAAACACTCGTACACATAAAATAAAAATAAAATAAATCTTAAAAAACAGTTTTAGCAAAACTAAATAAACAGAAAGATGCAAGTGGAGTGAGAAGGAAGAACTCAGTTTTATGGGAAGTACAAATACTACCTCTTTTCTTTAGAAACTGTAGAGGAATGAAAACAACACCGACGCCGGAGGAAGGTCTGGAATTTAGCTCAGTGGTACTTACATGCATGAGGCCCTGGGCGAGGTGGCACACGCCTTTAATCCCAGCACTGGGAGGCAGAGGCAGGGGATGTCTGTGAGTTCGAGGCCAGCCTGGTCTACATAGTGAGTTCCAGGCCAGCTGGGGCTACAGGGGACCCTGTCTCAGAAAGACAAAAATAAAAACAAGGAGAAGGAAGGCCCTGCGCTAAGCAGGAAGCGTCTCTCCCTGTTCTATACCTAAAGCTGTGTAGAAAAGCAGAAAAAAGAGGTTGGGCTTCCGGGGCTTCCCCTTCCTGCTGACTGCGTGCACGGTGAGCCCCGACTGGGGCTTGCATCTCCAGCTTCTTTCCTGTGCTGCTCAGTCCCTGCAGCTCTACTCAGGGCGTGCACATGGATTTGGCTGGGATACCAAAGGATGAGAAAAGCATTTAGAGTCTCCAGTGCGAGTCCCTGGAGACCTTTATGCTTTGCAGACCGTCAAGCAAGTGTGCACGACTTACAGTCTGCCGTCAAATCTACACAGGCAGCGACAGCAAAAGGGGGCCGTGGAAATGAGGTCACAGCACATATTTCACAAAACATCACATGGCAAATGCCTCATCCTGAGCAAGACTCCAGTAATAGTTCTGCCCTGATTCACTCAGAGACCTTAAATAATGTATTCTGTTCTCCTTCCTCGCTCCATCTGTAACAGAACACTCTATCAAGGTGCCACAGAATCACACCAGGTAAATGTCCTCTTACGGATGGAAATACATGTTATTTGCGACTTGCTCAGAAATATTTTCTGAGAAAAAGGTCAAAAGACACGGGAAGCAACGTTATTCTCGAATGGCATCACTAAATGCAAACTCATGAACAAGCCAGTATGAACTGACAGCTTACATTTATAGGAATTCAATACTTCTAAGTAATTCCTATAGCAACCATTATTCAGCCAAACTGACATAAATTATAGAAGAATTAAATGACCATGAGCAGAAATAGTCAAATGCATGAGAGTTGCTGTGGCAACCCACAGGTATCCCCTGGACGCTGAGTGTGTCGAAGCTGCAGCATCTCGTCCTTGTGACTTACAGCAGCTCTGGATCTGAGTACACAGCCAGCGACCCTCTCGGTCAGCTGTCCATTTCAGTCTTACTTGTTCACTGTCTTGGAGGGAAGGAATAAAATGTCACATACACTGCCTGGAAATAATAGTCAGAATTGATGGGGCTGGAGAGAAAGCTCAGTGGTTAAGAGCACTGGCTGCTTTTGCAGAAGACCTGGGTTTGAATCCTAGCACCCAAATGGCGGTTAATAACTGTCCGTAACTCCAGTTCCAGGGGATCCGACATCCTCTTCTGACCTCTGCAGGCTCTGTATAACATGGGTGCATTTATACATATGCAGGCAAAACACTCATACACATAAAATTAAAATAAATAAATAAATATTTTTAAAAGTCAGAATTTATTTTTATTTTACCTGAGGGTACTGAAGCACATTCAGAATAAGCAGTGAACATGGGCTTTCATATAACCTGCCAGTGGGCAGCAGCCTGTGCCAGACTTCTTTAAATGGTGATGATAAATGTGGTATGGGGGAAGTGGTGGTTCCCGCAGTCCTGGGGATGAACTCAGTGTCTTGTGTATTCTAGGCAAGCATTCTGTCTCTGCATTACCTCCCAGCCCCATAACTGATGAGTTTTAAGTCTTGAAATACAACGGGAATAGCTAATACTAGTGTTAGTAACAAAAAATGATCTTTTCCTAACATATTAATGTGAAATATGTATGTATATTATGTCAAAATCATAAAGCCTGATAATCTAACATAATTTAGGCTTTCTTCTTTTGGTCTCCCTGTAGCCCCAGTGGGCCTGGAACTTGCTACGTAGATCAGGTTGGTCTTGATCTCACAGAGATCCACCTGCCTTGGCCTCCCAAGTGTTGGAACAAAAGGCATGTGCCACCACTCCTGGTGACTTTCTTTTGTAATTACTATTGTGTATGTATGTGCATGTGTATATGAGTTGGGTACACATACCACAGTGTATGGGTGGCAATCAGAGGACAACTTGCAGAAGTCAGTTAATCTTCTTCCACTGCGTGGGGTCCAGGGATTGAATTCAAGTTGTCAGGTTCAGCAGCAGATGCCCTCACCTGCTCAGCCATCTCACTGGCCCTAAGCTTTCCTTTTAAATAAACTTTTTGGGGAGCTAGGGATATGGCTCAATTGGTATAGTGGTTTCCTAGCATGCACAAGGTCTTGGGTTTGATCCCTAGCATCACATAAACTAGATGTGGTGGCACATGCTTGTAACCCCAGCACTTGAGAGGGGGTGGCAGGAGGATTTGGAATTCAAAGTCATCCTCAGCTACATAGTAAGTTTGAGGCCATCCTGTGGTACTTGAGCTGCTGACTCAAAAAAACATTCTCAGAGTCACAGATCCCCACCGCACAAGCTTAATGAATTTCTACAAAACAAACAAAACTGTGTAACCTTCAAAACAGTCACATTAGACTAGTGATGCTTCACTCAACAAGAGCCTGCATATATGATGGTGTAAGATGACAACGGGTGGACAAATCCCTACTGCCTGGAGACGGTGCGGCTGTCATATGTCATGGTACAGTGCAATGCATTTTGTAGAACTCAGTTGTCATGTAGCTATTCCTCTAAGCCGACTAAAAAAAATTACATTCATTTAGAGGCACAGGCAGGCAGATCTGAGTTCAAGGCCAGCCTGGTGTACATAGCGAGTTCTAGGCTATCTGGGGCTACAGGGAGACCCTGTCCAAAAAATAAAAAACAAAAACAAAAACAAACTTGCAAACTGAATTCGGGAGTGTATTAAGAAGATCATAAACTATGACCAACTGAGCTTTATCCCAGAAAGAGGCCAGTTCGAATTACACAAATCAGTAAATGTAATACAACATATTAATACACTAAAGGATAGAAACCACACAATCACTTTGATTGATGGCAAAGTGCCTTCATGATAAAGCCTTGGAGCAGTTAGGAATGGGTGGGATGTAGCTGACAGTAATAAAGGCTGTAACAACAGGCGTCCAGCCAACACTGTAGTAAATGGAGACACTGAGAGTGTCCCCCCTGAAAGGAGGAGCAGACAAGCATATCCCTCCCCACTCTTGTTTAACACAGTGGCTCTAAGTCTTAGCTACAGCAGTCAGGTAAGAAAAAGGCCTACAGGTGATAAAAATAAGAGCGGATGAGGTCAAATTATTGTTATTTACAGAGGACATGATCACACACTTAAAAGACCCTATAGAATCTACTAGAAAATTCCTAGATCTAATGAACACTTATTGTAAGGTTGCAGGATAAAAAAAATCAATATAAAACTGGGCATGGTGGCACATGCCTTTAATCCCAGGAGGATCTCTGTGAGTTCAAAGCCAGCCTGGCCTACATAGTGAGTTCCAGGACAGCTGGGGCTACAGGGAGACCCTGTCTCAAAAGACCAAGAAAACAAAATCAATATAAAAAATAGTCTTTGGGGGCTGGAGAGATGGCTCAGCGGTTAAGAACACTGGTTGTTCTTGCAGAAGACCCGGGTTTGAATCCCAGCACCCACATGGCAGCTAACAACTGACCATAACTCCAGTTCCAGGCGATCCGACAGCCTCTTCTGTCCTCCACGGGCATTGCACGACACGGGTACACTTGCCTACATGCAGGCAGTACACGCATACACATAAAATAAAAATAGTAAATAAAAATTTTTTTTAAAAAAAGCAGTCTTTTATACACCAACAATTCACTTTCTTAGAGAAGGACACTGGGGAAAATATCCTGTTCAAAATAGTATCAAAAAATACACTGAATATCTAGGAATACATGTATCCAAAGAAGACAGAGCTCACTATGATGAAAACTTCAACACACTGAAAACAGATCAAAGAAGAAACCTAACGAGGGAAAGAACTTCCAGGCTCCTAGATTGGCAGAATCAATACTGTGAAAATGGCTATAGCAACAAAAAGCTACAGATTTAATGCAATGCCCATGAAAAGTCTAAGGTTATATTTCATAGAACTAGAAAAAACAATCCAACAAGTCACATGGAACCACAAAAGACCACAGACAGTCAAAGCAATCCTATGGAACATGAAGAGCTGGACACATCACACTATCTGATCCCAAATCAGAATCTGAGACTCCTATAGAATTATAGTGATAAAGACAGCGTGGTACTGGCAGAATGACAGACAAGTCGACCAATGGAACAGCACAGAGGACCTGGGAGTAAACCAGCAAAGCTATGTCCACCTATTTTTTTAATTTGTCTGGGTTTCTTTTTTTTTATTTATTACTTTTATTTTATGTATATGAGTGTATTGCCTGCATGTGTGTAAGTGCACCTGTGTGTGCAGTGCCCAAAGAAGTCAGAAGAGGGTTCCAGCCCTGGTTTTTTTGTCTTTTTGAGACAGGGTCTCCCTGTAGTCCCAGCTTTCCTGAAACTCACTATGTAGACCAGGCTGGCCTCGAACTCTCAGAGATCTGCCTGCCTCTGTCTTCTGAGCACTGAGATTAAAGGCATGCACCACCACACTCAGCAACCCACCTATTTTTTTTTTAATAAAGGAGGCAAATTGGAAAAATGATAGCCTATTCAATAAAAGGTGTTGGCAGGGGCTGGTGAGATGGCTCAGCAGTTAAGAATGTTGGCTACTCTTAGAAAGGACCTGAGTTTAGTTCCCAGTACCCATACGGCAACTAACGTGTGAAACTCCAATTCCAAGGGATCCAATGCCCTCTTCTAGCCTCTACAAACATTGCATAACATCAATGAACTTAGATACATTCAGGCAAAACACTCATACATATAAAATAAAATAAAAATTTAAAAAAACTAAAAATAAAAAAATGGTGTTGGTAAAACTGAATTTCTAACTGCAGAAAAATGAAATTAGATTCATTATTTTTACCTCATACAAAATCAATTTGAAATGAATCAAAGACCTTAATTTAAAACCTAAAACTCTGCAACTTCTAGATGAAACTATAGCAAATGATCTTCAGGACATTGGGGTAGGCAAGAACATCAATAGGAATTTGTCCCAAGAATCAACAGATAAGAAATATGAATTTTAAAAGTTTCTGCACAGGAAAAGAACTTTCAGCAGAGCACACAGGCCACAAAATGGGAGGAATGTTTACCAACTATACATCAGGCAAGGGGTTAATATCCGGAACATACAAAGAAGTGCAAAAATTAAATGCCAAAGAAATAAAATTAGCAATCAACAACTAGGCCAATGAATTGAATGAACAGTTTCTAGGAAAAGAAATACAAATGGGCAACAACTACTTTAAAGTGTTCAACATCCCTAGTCATTGGGAAAATGCGTAACTACTTTGAGATACCACCTTGCCCCAGTCAGAAGGGCGATCATCAAGAAACGCAACCACAAACGTTGGGGAGGTTGCAGAGAAAGAGGAATCCTTATTCACAGCTGGTGGGAGTGCAAATTAGCACAGCCATTATGGAAATCAATTGGTGGTTCCTCAAAAGTTTAAAAATAGAGCTACATACGACCCAACTATTTCACACCTGAGAATATACCCAGAGAACCCCACCCTATTAGAGATCCTTGCACCCCATGTTTATTGCTGCTCCATTCACTATAGAAAGGACATGGAACCAACCTAGTTGTCCTAGTTACTTTCTACCACTGTAACAGAACACTGACCAAACCAGCTTGGGGGGAAAGGGTTTATTTGGCTTACAGGTCACGGTCCATCACCAAGGGAAGCCAAGGCAGGAACTCAGGGCAGGAACCTGGAGCACAGGCCGTGGAGGAAAGCTGCTTACTGGCTTGCTCCTCTGGCCTGTGCTCAGCCTGCTTTCTTATACAACACAGGACCACCTGCCCAGGGGTGGCACCACCCACAATAGGCTGGGCCTCCCACTTGGCTCACTAACTGAGAAAATTCCCCACAGACATGGCCACAGGCCAGTCTAACAGAGGAAATTCTTCAGGTGAGGCTCCCTCTACTCAGGTGTGTCAAGTTGACGACTGAAGCTGTCCAGCACATTAGTTGTCCATCAAGGGATGGATAATGAAAATCTGGTACCTGTATAAAATGGAATATTATTCAGCTCTTAAAGAAAAATGGCTGGAGAGATGGTTCAGCAATTAAGAGCACTGGCTGCTCTTACAGAGGACCCAGGTTCAATTCCCAGCACATACATGACAGCTAACAATCATCTGGAACTCCAGTTCCAGGGGAATCCAACGCCCTCTTCTGACCTCTGAGGGCATTCCACAACATGAGTACACTTACAGACATGCAGGCAATACACTCATACACATACAAATAAAATAGTAACTATTAAAAGAAGAAAGAAGAGGCAGGCAGATCTCTGAGTTGGAGGCCAGCCTGGTCTACATAGCGAATTTCAGGCCAGCTGGGGCTACAGGGAGGCCCTGTCTCAAAAAATACCAAAAGAAAAAAAAAGGCGGGGGGCTGGAGAGATGGCTCAGTGGTTAAGAACACTGGTTGTTCTTGCAGAAGACCCGGGTTTGAATCCCTGCACCCATATGGCAGCTAACAACTGTCCGTAACCCCAGTTCCAGGGGATCTGACACCCTCTTCTGTCCTCTGTGGACACTGCACGACACAGGTGCACTTACCTACAAGCAGGCAATACATGCATACATATAAAATAAAAATAAAATATTTTTTTTAAAAAAAGAAGAAAAATGAAATCATAAAGTTCACAGAAAAATGGATGGATGTAGAATGTAGACTATTGAGGTCACCCAAGCACAGAGAGTAAAAAAATGGGATGTTTCCCCTCATGTGTATAGCCCAATTTATAAAGTATACATGTATATATGTAAAGAAATGATTGTGTGGACATATTATAATATTTAGAGGGGAGAAAAAAAGAGAAAAATATAAAATAAAAAATATTTTATTATTTTTATTTATTTATTTATTTTTGATCTTTTTGAGACAGGGTCTCTCTGTAGCCAACTCACTATGTAGACCAGGCTGGGCTTGATCTGACAGAGATCCGCCTGCCACTGCCTCCTGAGTGCTGGGATTAAAGGTGTTTGCCTCCACATTGGGCACCTTGCTCTTTGTTTGTTTTTAATATTTTATAAATTTTTATGTATGAGTGTATTACTTGCATGTAGGTAGGTGCACCTGTGCCATGTGATTCCTGCAGAGGTCAGAAGAAGACATCAGTTCCCCTGGAACTGGAGTTACAGTTGTGAGCCACTAGGTGGTTTTTTCTGCAAGAACAACCAGTGTTCTTAACCGCTGAGCCATCTCTCCAGGCCCTGGCCACCGCCTCCAAAAAAAAGAGTAAATTTTGAGGCTGGTGTGGTGGCATATGACTTTAGTCCCAGGACTCGGGAAGCAGAGGCAGATGTATCTCTGTGAGTTCAAGGCCAGCCTGGTCTACATAGAGAGTTCTAGGCCAGCTGGAGCTGTAAGGAGTCCTGTCTCAAAAAGACAAAAAAAAAAAAAAGGGGGGGGGTAAATTTTTTTGTTGCTTGTTTTGAGACAGTCTCCTTGTAGCCCTAGCTGACCTAGAACTTGCTACATAGACCAGGCTGGCCTCCATCTCACAGAGATTAGCCTGCATCTGCCTCCCAAGTGCTGGGATTAAAGATGTGTGCCACCATGCCTGGCTAGAAGGAGTAATTTCTTAAAATGTATATATTTTTTCAATATACATTTTAATTGAATTTTTGTGCATTTCATGCAATACATCTTAATCATAGTCTCCCCTCCCCTATCTGCACCCCACTCTCCCCTCCCCTATCTGCACCCCACTAGCCCCTCCCCATCTGCACCCCACTCTCCCCTCCCCTATCTGCACCCCATTCTCCCTCCCCTATCTGCACCCTACTCTCCCCTCCCCACCACTGGTTTTGCAGGCTTCTGGAAAGAGTAATTTTTTTTAGATTTTTTTCATTTTTAATATAAGTTTCTGTACATTTTATATAATACATCTGAATCAAATTCAGACACCCTCCCTCCCTCCTCCTCCCACCCTTCATAAAGCCCCCCAGCAGATCTCAGGTATTCTCTCATATACACTAATCCTTATCCAGTCAAGCATTTCTACCCTTGTGTCCCTCCGAGCAAGTTCAAGCACTGGAGTCTAGTCAGTCTATTTAGAGACACTCCCTCAAAGAAGATGTATCTGCTTCACCCCACAATAATCATTTGTCAATAGTTCACTGGCTAGGGTTGGGGCTTTGCTGCACACTTCCCCATTTCTGCACTGGATTTTTGTCTGATTGAGTCAGCATGGGTCTTGTGCATGCTGTTAGCATTGCTGATAATGTTGGAAAGAGTAATTTTTTGAAAAGCATAGTTTGAAAATTTTTTTCATGGTGGATATGTGAATTTAGCTTTCTGGTTACTGAAGTGGCAAGAACCATTTCTGGGGGCTGGTAAGATGGCTCAGCAGTTAAGAGCACTGACTTCCCAACATCTATGTGGTGGCTAACAACCATCTGTAACTCCAGTTCCAGGGGCTCCAATGCCCTCTTCTGATCTCTGTGGGCATTGCACACACAAGTGCACTTACATACATGCAGGCTTTTCATACACATAAAAATAAATAAGAAAACAAGAAATATTTTCGCATTCCATAAGACTCCATATGTATTATCCCTTTGAGGCAGTGATGTGAAAGCTGGGCTTTCTTTTTTAATTCCACTGTGTATCTAATTAAAAATAAAAACAAATCTTTTTTAAAAAATATAGCAGTTAAAATGTGTTAAGAAACACCTGGCAAGTGAGATCCCAGGATCAAGAAGGTGGTTTTTCCAGGATGAGTCTCATCCATGGCATTTTGCGTGTGCTGACTCCTGAGAGTTCTCCCAAATGCAGGAAACTTAACTGCATAGTTTGTGGTATTGGGGACTGCTTTCATGCTCCTCCCTCAAAAGATAAAACAAGAGTTTAAATAAGGTACTCTGCACACATGGAAGAAGGCCCTTCCAGGGGCCATAATGTTGTGTGAAAGTCTCAGTACCATGGGCAGGCTACCTCCCTTTGAGTTGTTGGCCAGAGAAGCCTCTGAAGCCCCACAAACTATAAAGGCTGTTGGTTGCACACCAGAACTAGGTTAAGTCTCTGTTGCTGAAGACACCACATTCTTTGGTGGCAGGTCATGGAAGAATCAGGCTGGGACTGAGCTAGAAATTCACCTCATTTTGGCTGGTTTTTGCAGTGCTGGAGGGTGCTACACAAACTTCTGGGATAGAATTGCCACTGACAGTCCTATCAGTTATGGCCCCTGTGTGCTACACCACCAACATGCCAGGCAAGGTGTGCCTACTGGAATAATAGTGAAACATTATTGTGGGTCCAACCAACTGCCTTCTAACTGGATTTAACATCTACTCTACAGGCCTTGGAGTTGGCTTTGTTTGTAAAATGCTTGCTGAAAAAGCATGAGGACCTGAGTTCAAATCCCTGGTACCCATGAAAAAATAATACAGCAATCTGCAGCTGCAAATCCAGCACTGGGGCAGGAAGGGGGAGGCTATGAAGGCCGATCCCTGGAGTTCATTGGCCAGCTGGCCTTGCCCAATTGATGCACTCCAGCTTCAATGATAAATTTTGTCTCAAAATAATAATAATAATAATGATGATGATGATGATGATGAAGATAGAGCTGGGCGTGGTGGCACACACCTTTAATCCCAGCACTTGGGAGCCAGAAGCAGGTGGATCTCTGTGACTTCAAGGCCAGCCTGGTCTACACAGTGAGTTCCAGGCCAGCTGGAGCTGCAAGGAGACCCTGTCTCAAAAAAGACAAATAATAATAATAATAATAATAATAATAATAATAATAGTCTAGAGGGATGGCTCAGCAGTTAAGACCACTAGCTACTCTTGCAGAGGACCCAGGATAGGTTCCCAGCACCCACATGACAGCTAAGAACCACCTGTAACTCCAGTTCCAGGGGATCCAATGCCCTCTTCTGACCTCTGTGGGCATTGCAGGACATGGGTGCCTTTACATATATGCAGGCAATACACTCAAACACATAAAATAATATAAAAATAATAAAAAATAAAATAATGTGGAGAGAAATTGAGGAAAATACTTGGTATTGATCTCTGACCTCCATGTGCACGCATACCGATAGTTCGCACATGTGCACACATGAACATACACACACATATCTGCATGCATGCCCCACAGGAGAGAACTGATGTTTGAAACTGTAAACTTAGGCAAAGACCTGTGGTTGAGGAGCTCATACGCCCCAGCAAGAGGCCTCTGCTGCTGTTTTTATAAAAGGGTATGACGCACCTGCCAAATTGCCTTCTGAACATTGAGGTTCATCCACGGATTACTGCTGTCAGACTCAGTCAAGAAACTTTTCTGCAGTGGGTGGTGGTCCGGGCAGACTCACAACCAGTCAAGCTACTGAGAGTAAGAGACTATGGCTGTGGCGGAGGGCCCAATGCTCAGCCATACATGGCGTCACACATTCCTATCATTCCCTTGGACTCTCAGGGAACGTTGCAGAAGAGGGGACAGAAAGAATGTGAGAGCTGGTAGAAGAGGTAGAGTGTTGTGTCCTCAGTCCCTCTGAATTGAAATCGGCCCTCCTGGAGGGAGATGAGCAGCCGCTCAGCAGACTCAGGAAGCAAATGAAACAGCTGATTCAAGAGAAGCAGAAAGCTACAGGACTCACAAGGCCCCTCCCCAAGGTTCTACCTGCAGTGAACGACTGCTGGGACTACAGGACCTGCAGTCAGTCACTGAGGGCGAGAGGGGCAGCGTTCCCAAGTTGTCACACGTCTGAGGTGGCTTTTCAGTGATGCCGTGACCTTTTAGCCACCCGTGCTCCTGCAGCAACCCCACGGGTCCATCAATTCACCCAGCTAGGCTTGCTGGAATTGCTGTCAATGCCCTGGGTGAAGTGACATTTTTTCACGTCTCCATAGGAAAAGTCACATGACAGCAGTGTGTGGGGAACACACACAGGTACACAGAGCACACAGCAGTTGTTAATCACAGCACGTCTGTGTTGCTGGTTTATGGTTTTACTGCACTGTTTTAAAATTTACCTTCTATTTATAATAAAAATATTTCCTGGGCTTGTGGCTCCATGGTTGACTGTTCATCTAGTATGTGCGAAGCCCTTGGTTTTGTCCCTGGTAGTGCAAAAAATCATCTAAATGAAACTGCTTACAGACTGATCACCTGCTCCAGCGTCACGTACCCTGTGCTTTCTGTGTCTCTCACTTGCATGAAGCGGCTGTGCGGGCTGACTGATTGGCGGCATCTTGAGCAGTTTAAGTGCTCGCTTGGATGTTCTCATAGTGATGGATCACCCCACCAAGCATTTCTCAGAACATATCCCTGTCATTAAGTGACTCATGTCTGTAGAGATCATTCCTAACACTCTAGTAGTTACTTGTTACTTTCTAAACCATTATTTGCCTTTTCTCAATTTGACCTCTGTGATTCTAGGACTTCTAAATTAAAAATATAAATGCTTGTATAAATGTATATAAATACACAAAATGTAAGTCATAAGCATATGGCCAATGTTAGGCGGTTTTTGTTTGTTTTGAAACAGGGTCACTATGTAGCCCTGGCTGGTCTGGAACTTGCTATGTAGACCAGGCTGGCTTCAGAGATCCACCTGCCTCTGCCTCCCAAGTGCTGGAACTAAAGGTGTGGGTTATTATTTTGTTTATATATGTATGCGTGTATTGCCTGCATGTAGTTGGTACACCCGTGTCATACAATGCCCTTGGAGGACAGAAGAGGGCATCAGATCCCCTGGAACTGGAGTTACAGTGGGTTGTTGGCTGCCATGTCGGTGCTGGAAATCAAACCTGGGTCCTCTGCAAGAGCAGCCAGTGCTCTTAACAGCTGAGCCATCTCTCCAGTTTTTTAAAAACTTGCTGTGTAGCTAAGGATGACCTTGAACTTCTGTCTTCCTGCCTCTACCTCCTAAATGCTGGTATGACAGGCGTGTGCTTTCTGCATCCCTGCACTGATATCTGTGTATCTGGCAGATCCATTGCCTCTGCCATCTTTACCAAGTGACTTTCAGGGATCACGTTCTCCCAGTGATGTGAGGACACTGAACAGGCTATGTTGACTCAAGCTCCAGGTACAGGCTTTAGCGCACCGTGTGGGGCTTTTTTCAGCTCTAGTCAACATCAACAGTATCTCAAGGCCTCTGCTGCTGGTGTTGTGGAACTTCAGGGCCAGCGGGGGTGCAGTGGCCTTGCAGGATGAGGGCTCACTGACAGCTCTGGGTGTGGTGTGCCTGGCTGTGGGTGTCGGGGGCTTGCAAGTTCCTGTGGGCAAGAGGGTAGGGCTCTCCTGGTGGGCCCCAGTGGGCATGGCACAGCACGCCGTCAATGGCACACTGCTGCTGTCTGAGGGTCACAAAGGTGACTCCTCGGGGGTCCTGGGCCTGACCTGCTAGGGGAAAGCTGCTCAGCTACTTCCTGTTTCAGCTACAGGCTGGGCTTCTGAGAATATACTGAAGGAAGATCTGTAAGGCCACCTGTCAGATCCCAGGGACCACGGTGAGCTTCTCTGTTTCCTGGGACCCTGGTGGGTGAGGAGGCCTCTCATGTGCTTCCTAGGACCTCTGTTATCCAAGCCACTTAGGGGGCATTGCCAGACGGTTTCCAAGGAAAGTGGGTGGGTGAGTGGGTAGTTGAGGCCATCTGGATGTTTTGCAGGGCTGGGTAGAAGGAGCCGCAGGGCTGCTTCCAGAGTGGCAGCACATAGCAGCAGCCTGAATGGGGGAAGGCAAACATGGCCCACGCTCGTTCTCCAGGGCAGTGCAGCGGCTAGCAATGGAATCCAGGAACTCAGCGCCCAAGAGCATGGCAGAGTTCCCCAGTCACAAATGCTGCAGGTATCCAGGGATGGGCGGGAACGCTGGGGCCCCTGCTTCTTTCCCTTCTTTCTTTTCTGAGGCAGGATCTCTAGCCCAAGCTGGCCTGGAACTCCCTATGGAGCTGAGAATGACCATGAACTCTCGATCCTCCTGCATCCACTTCTCAGTGCTGGGATTACTTCATCATGCCTCCTGATGAAGTTCTGAGGATCGAACCCAGGACCTCATGCATGCTAGACAAGAACTCTACCACCTGAGCCACAGCCCCAGCTTGCCTTTTCTTTGGGGAGTGAAATCCCTTACTTCAGAGTTGATCCTGAGAAACTGCATGATAGGTGTATGCTTCGCTCTCTTCCAAGTCCAGCCTGCATCTCCATCCGGGCAAAGCGCAGCCTCTGCTTCCTTCTGTTGATGAGGGAGGTGCAGGCACCTTCTGCCACCATCACGCTCTCTCTCCAATGGGAGGCGCTGCTTGGATTAGTTCCTTTCTCAGGTTCCTTTAGACATCTGGAGGGGAGCGTGGAGATTAAGGACTGGAGCCACACAATGTCACTGGTCTGTGTGTAGATGAGTCTTGTCCTGTACCTGTGAAAGGAGTCTACATCTTCACCCCATGCAAATGGCCTCTTCGTGTCAGACTCTGCACAGGTCCTTCTAACAGCTGGAGTCCTGGTTAGAGGCTATGACCTTCCTTATGGGTGACTATCAATAACCGGCCTCAGTCATAGCCAATCAGGAACCAGGAACATTTGTTCCTCACTGGCTTAACACATTTCCCCATCTGGACATGCTCTCTGAGCTCTCCTGAGAGGTTGTTACCAGGCCAACAGTCAGTTCCAATGTGTGTGTCCTGGGGGAGAGCAGTACCTGCATTTAGCACTCTCTGCAGCCCAGAGTTATCTACTTTAAGGGAGGTATCTGACTAAGGCTATGCCTCTTTCCTGGGGAGATGGAGCCTTGGTGTCAGGAAACAGAACCCTGGTGCCCTGCCTCAGCATGGAGCAATTCTGAAGGCCACTTGAGCCCCAGGTCCCGCTGCAGTCCAGCTGTTCCATCTCCTACCCCTCATCACCTTCCTGATGACGGTCTCAAAAAGACCAAAAAAAAAAAAAAAGTTCTTTTATTCTAATTTACACACACACACACACACACACACACACACACACACACACACATTGTTTTTTAAGATTTTTTTTTTCTTAGACAGGTCTCTCTGTAGCCACAAGCTGGCCTGGAACTCACTATGAAGACCAGGCTGACCTCAGTCTCACAGAGATCCATCTGCCTCTGCCTCCTGAGTGCTGGAATTAAAGGTATATGCCATCATGCCTTGCTCTCCCACAATCAATTTTTTTTTTTTTTTGAAACAGGGTCTCCCTGTAGCCCCCGCTGTCCTGGAACTCACTATGTAGACCAGGCTGGCCTTGAACTCAAAGAGATCCGCCTGCCTCTGCCTCCCAAGTGCTGGGACTACAGGCGTGTGCCACCACACCTGGCTCTCCCACAATCAATTTTAAAATATCAGAGTATTATGAGACTCTCCAAGGTATCCTTGGTTTGCCTGACAAAACCAGGCACAAACTTATTGGAACATTCCAACCCATATCTCCACAAGGAATTCCCATAGAATTCTAATCCCACTGTATTTCATCTGTTATTTTTCTGTGCAGGACTTGCACAGGGATGTGTGCATACTGCACAAATTCTCTACAAATGAGCTATAGCCTCAGCTCTTCAGAATTCCCACTTAAGATATATAACGTGGGCCCACTGGTGAGATGACTCAGCAGGTAAATGTGCTTGCTGCTAAGCCTGATGACCTGAGTTCAGTTTCCAGGACCCCCATCATAGGTGAGAACCAGCTCCCAAAAGTAGTTCTCTGACCTCCACACATAAGTCATGCCATGTGTGCGTGTACCAGTAAATAAATAAAATGTTTAAAAATATACATACACATGCACACATAATGTTATGGTGTAAATCTGAAATGTTTCCCACAGGTTCATGTATTGAGTACTTTGTCCCTGGTTTGCATGCCCGCCCCATTTCAGTCTAGCTGTTTCCTGCCTGCTGCCATGCCAACAAGCAACTACCACAAGCACCGGCCACCATGGATGGAGCCATTCTGCTGTGTCATCACCCCTACCATGAACCAAAATTCCTCTGAAAATTCCAGCCTCCCATAAGCTCTTCTGTCACAGGGATGCAAATGCAACTAATAGATATAATAAAAGCTGATTTAAAAAATCTGAGGGGATCCCGGGCGTGGTGGTGCACACCTGTAGTCCCAGCACTTGGGAGGCAGAGGCAGGCGGATCTCTGTGAGTTCAAGGCCAGACTGGTCTACATACTGAGTTCTGGGACAGCTGGGGCTACAGGGAGACCCTGCTTCAAAAAGACTATAAAAAAAAAAAAAAAAAAAAAAAAAAATGAGGGGAGCTGGAGAGATGGCTCAGTGGTTAAGAGCACTGGCTGTTCTTACCCACAGAAGTCAGAAGGCGGTGTAGGATTCTTCTGGAACTGGTGTTACAGATGGTTGTTGGCCACCATGTGGGTAATGGGAATGGAATCCAGGTCTTCAGTAACAGCAGCCAGTGCTCTTAACTGCTGAGCCGTTTCTCCAGCCCCCAGTGGTGCTTCTTGGTTTATAGTCATTCACATGGATGCTTTTTATATGAGTATGAGGATCCATATGCCAGGTGTTTGGGCGATTGGCTTGCAATATGAAAAAATTGGAAGTAATATCTTTAATCAACAGAGACATGGATAAACACACTAGTTTGTCTTACAATGAAATGAAACCAGGAATATGGAAGGGAACAGGGAGCTAACCAGGAAAGAAGGAACCAAGAGAGAAGAATAGTAGGAGAAAGGTGTTACCAAGGGAGAACTATATAAAAGGGGAGTAGTTACGGGGAGGGGAGAAGGAGGGCTGTACAAAGAACTATGGGAACAAAGGGGAAGAAGGAGCTCAATAGAGGTGGGACCACAGCAGACAGAAACTATCAAGGAGAAATGGGGAAGATGGGGACACTTTAAATGGGGAGGGTGGGGAGGGAGGATAAGACAGGGAGAGAAAGAGACATAAATAGTGTCTAGCTAGTATAAAAAAGATAGAGGGAGTTGCATTAGACCAGAAGCCTACTGAAAAATTATACATATGAGGTACCTCTATGAGTCCATGAGTATAGGTGAGGACTACATACAAGAAACGGTGCCAGAGGAGAAACCTTCTTTGGAGTTGTTGGCCAGTGTAGTTCAAGAGACTCCCAAAATTACCCAGGCTATTGCCACAGCCCTTGAATGCCTTTCAGAGCTTGAAGGTAAGACCCTATTGCTGAAGACAGGATATACTTCAGATACAGGATTTGAAGCAACAGAGAGGGAACTGACCTGGAAGCCACCTCCCCTGAAGGCTAGTTCTCATAGCTTTGGAGAGCACTAGGCAAGCTGATAAGGGAGAACATCAATCAATGGTCCAGCCCCAGCTTCAAGGCCTGAGAACCACATCAATGACCAGCACACTAAACAACATCGGTGCAGTAGTGGCACTTTTATCTTGGGGGTAATGAACACCTACCTAATTGGACTTAAAGCCCACTCAATGGGAGGAAACTCATGTCTGGTACTATAAACCTAGCCAAATACACATAGCTGGAGAAGTCACAGATCTTAGAGAAAACCCTAAAGCTCTCATATCCCTAAAGTAATTTCTTACTATGTGCAAAATATGAATCCTTAAATTTACAGACAAGTATCCCAGTTACCACCCCATCAAAGTAGCTTCTTTTTCAACAGACAGAGGTTATTACAGAATTACACCACGGGTCACACACAGAGATTGTGAATTGCCCAAGCCTAAGTGGAACATCCAGGATGCAACCTCTACACCTAAGACTCATGGAACCTAGAACAAGGTGTAGCAGGAGGCCTCCAAAGATGGTGCGGACTCAGAGCCCTGGGATTCAGCAAGAATTCACTTCTTGGTCCACAAATAGCTGGCCAAAAGGAGCCCACGCCTCCTTACCCTGCTCGCGAGCCCAGTGGCTGCTGACAGACTGCGTGGCGCAGATCAATCAGAAAACGATACGCTGACTAAAGGGACTTGGGAGTGGAGAAAAGGGAAATATAAGGCCTGGCCCCTCCTGCATTAAACGAGCCTGCAGCACCTCGCCTAGTGCTTGCTCCTACCCGACTCCTGGGGTCTGTGTGTTGACTCTGCACCTCTTGCCCCCCTTATTGGCATGGGACCCGATCCAGGTCAGGGTCTTCACAGCTGGCCTGAGGAGAACCCGCAACAACAAGGGATGAAGAGAACACTAATGATCTTTCAGTTCTCATCAGTGAAGCTCCCTCATACAACAGAGGGCCAGGAACAGAAAAGGCCACAAATGGCCAAAATGCAGAGCATAAGAGTTGGCAGAGTGTGGGACCTTAGACAGGGCTACTATATTGAGGCCCACCACCCGGGGCTCAGGGACCATTACAGAAGATAGGGCAGAAAGATTATAAGAGCCAGGGAGGCGGTGCATGACCATACAGAAATAGTCCTGGTGCCTGGGACCCTTCTCATACAAACCTCCAGCCATGCTGTCAGCATGCACAAGACCCATGCAAACTTAGGCAGACAAAAATCAGGCACAGAACTGTGGAAATGAACAGCAAGCCCCAATCACAGTTGAAGAATTATTGGCAGTTAACTACTGCTGGGTGAGGAAAAGCTGATCTTCTTGAAGGGAGAGACTCTAGATAGGCTGACTAGACCCCGGTGGACGATCTTGCACTGAGGGTCATCTTGGAACACTAACTTTACATAATAGGCCTTAATACAAAAGACAGAATGTATAAACTCCCATGGGGTGGGGGTGGGGGGATTATGGGAGGGTGCCAAAGGGGAAGGGGGAAGGAGGTATAAAGGTCTCCCTGTAGCCCCAGTGGGCCTGGAACTTGCTAAATAGACCGGGCTGGCCTCGAGCTCATAGATATCCACCTGCCTCTACCTCCCAAGTGCTGGAATTAAAGGTGTGTGCCACCATGCCCAGCTATCACTACTATTTTTATAACTGCAGTGCTGGGGATTCAACTCAGGACCTTGGGGTTGGAGAGATGGCTCAGTGGTTAAAAGCACTGGGTGCTCTTGCAAAGGGCCCGGATTTGGTACCCAGCACCCACATGGTAGCTAACAACTGTCTGTAACCCCAGTTCCAGTGAAGTCAACACCCTCTTCTGGTCTCTGCAGGCATTGTAGACACGTGGTGCACTTACATCTATGCAGGCAAAAACACTCACACACATAAAACACACACACACAACTGAGGGCCCTCACCCAGGCTAGCAAGTGCTCTGCCACTGAGCTTCACTTCCCATTCAATACTGCTGTTAAAAGTCACCAGTAGTTTATATACAATGCTTTGAAAAGTATATGTCAATGTACTCGCTAGTGACAATATTAAATATGGGACAAACAGGGAAAAAGTCCTCAGTTCACCACTTCCTTGAGCAGATCTCATTTATCTGCCTGAATAGCTACTGATCCTCAGCGTACATTGTGTCTGCAAACTGGAACAGATGCATGCATATATCTGTGCAGAAAATAGTTCTCTTAGGGGCAGTGAGGTGGCTCAGGAGGTAAATGCACTTGCCACCAAGTCTGATGACCTGAGTTTGATCCCCAGGATTCACATGATGGAAGAAGAGAACTGAGTCCTGCAAGTTGTCTTCTAACCTCCACACACATGTGCACACAGAAAACATAAATGTAAATAAAGATATGATAGTTCTTTCGACTTAACTAGATTCACAGTGAACATAAATAGTGACTTGCTTTACATTTGTTTATCTACAAATACAAAATGATTCTTTTCAATCTGCATCATATTCCAGACTGTGGGTGAGCCAGGTTTTCCTTAACTGTGCATCTAAATTTGCCATTTTTTTTTTTACTTTTTAAAAACTATTTTATTATTTCTATTTTATGTGTATGAGGGTATTGCCTGCATGTATGTAAGTGCACTGTGTCATGCAATGCCTGTAGAGCTCAGAAGAGGGCATCAGATTCCCCGGGAACTGGAGCTATGGAGTTGTTAGCCACCTCGTGGGTGCTGGGAATCAAAGCTGAGTCCTCTGCAAGAGCAGCCAGCGCTCTTAACTGCTGAGCCAGTTCCTTTTTTTTGAGACAGGACCTTGCTGTCTATGTAGTCTGGACTGACCTTGGAATTTTATGTACCGAGGTTGGCCTCAAGCTTAGCCTCCAAGGTGCTGGGATTACAGGCATATATAACCACAGCTTGCTTCTTTTCAGTTATTGTTTTTTTTTTTTTTTTTTTTTTTTTTTTGAGACAGGGTCTCACTAGGTAGCCTGGCTGACCTGGAACTCACAGAGATTGACCTGCCTCTGCCTCCCAAGTGCTGGGAGTAAAGGTGTGCCTGTGGCATGCCCCAAATTTTCAATTGTCCCATCTAGAACCACAGCTCTCACTTTTCAGTGTCCTCTTTTTTTTCTTTTGGAGGGAGGTGGTGTGTTGAGACAGGGTCTTACTTTGTAGCACTAGCACTGGCGGGCCTGGAACTCTCAGAGATCTATCTGCACACTTGCCACCACACCTGGCACATCCTTAAAAAGAAAAGGAAAAGTCTCTATTCTTATGGGTAGGGATGTAGCTAAGGTGGTACAGTGCTTGGTTAGCACGCATAAAGCGTGCTAACCAAGGACCCCATACACAGGTATGGTAGTGCACACCTGTAATCCCCACACTTAGGAGGAAAATGCAGAAGCACCAGGAGTTCAAAGTCATTCTCAGCTGCACAGGCTACATGAGATCCTGTTCAAAAACCAAAAGTACAATATTCTATCTAGCAAACTATCTCTCTTTCTTTTTTCTTTCTAGTCATCCATCTATAGCATAAAGAAAATCTCTAAGTCATAAACTTCAATAAAACAAACACATGTACTATTAATTTCTATTGCTATTAGTGATGCCTAGTTTATTAAAAAAGAGAGAGCAATCTAATATTAAATGTGGATTTTTAAAAATGGAACCAAGAGCTAGGTGCAGTGGTACGTATCCATCACGTCCACCATGTCCACACATCCATCATATCCATCATCCCAGCTACATAGGAGAATGAGATGAGTCAGGAGAACTGAGAGTTTGAAACAAACATGGGCAACTTTACAAGATACTGCCCCCCCGCCGGAAATCAGACAAAGAAAAAAAACCTTCTGGGGCTAGAGAGATGGCTCAGTGATTAAGACAAGGGCTGTTCTGGAGGACCCAGGCTCAGTTCCCAGCACCACCTGGCAGTTAACAACTTCTCTGACACTCCAGTTCCAGGGGATCCGGCACCCTCTTCTCTACTGGGCACCTCAGGCATTGTACACATGGGTGCACTTACATACATGCAGGCAAAACACACAAAGTACATAATTTTTAAAAAAAGGAAAACAAACCCTTCAATTTCTAACAATGTACAACGGCACTGAAACACTGCATTATGAAACACTGCAGCATAGCATGGTATGGTAGTATAGAATCTATATTAACTCTATGACAGGTATGTTTCCTCCAAATACATAAAGCAGACACTTGCTGAAATAAGTGGACCGACTGCAACAATTTCCAGCCTTCCCTTGACTTAAAAGGACAAATTTCAAATACGAAACAACTTTCACTTTTCCTCTAGTTCTCTCTCTCCCTTCCTCCCTCTCCCTCCCTCCCTCTCCCTTCTTCTCCCTCTTCTTCTCTCTCTCTCTCTGAGATAGGGTCTTCCAGTAGCCCCAGCTGGCCTGGAACTTGCTATGTAGTCTAAGCTGGCCACAACCAGTTCTCTAATTTTTAAAATTTTAAAGGTTTGAGCCAGGTGTGGTAGCGCACACCTTTAATCCCAGCACTCCATCCCAGCACTGGGAGACCAAGGCAAGCAGATCTCTGTGAGTTCAAGGCCAGCCTGGTCTATATACTGAGCTCCAGGCAGCTGGGGCTACAGAGAGACCCTGTCTCAAAAAGACCAAAAAAATTTTCTTAAGATTTGTATTACTTTATTTATTTAGTGTGTATGCTAGTGACCCCATGCAAGTCACACCATATAAGTGCCACACCGTATAAGTGCCACACCATGCAAGTGATGCTCAGAGGACACCTCAAGGGAATGAGTTCTATCCTTCCCCCATGTGCGTCTCAGGAATCACACTCAGGTCGTCAGCCTCGGCAGCAAGTGCCTTTACCCACTGAGCCATCTCACTGGCCGCCTCTGGTATTTCCACAGACACAGGAGTTGAGAAATGACGCAGTGACTCTCAGTCATTTCACAGAGCATAACTGACCTCCAAAGTGTTAGGGGCCAAGGTGCCGCCCCTGGTAATGTTAAATGAACTGTGTCAGAATACTTTGACAATTTTTGAACACGCCAAATTCTCTAGGATGGCACTTTTCATTCAGTACAGATACACCAGTGTGTCCTACTGACAAACAGAGCTTGCATTGAGAGTCTTGTAAACATTAAAAATCCTGATCATCGTGGAGTGGGAGGAAGTTCACCTGTGAATGGGAAAGAACACACTATTCATCCTGAATACAGAATTGTCAAGACAAGCAGAGCAGAGAGAGGTGGACAGTAAACACCATCTTCTAGCTCCTAGCACTAGATGGTGGACTCCCAGCCCTCTGTGTTCCTATCAGCCTCATCGGGTGGTGTGGAGAAGGGTCATTTAGGTTTTATAGGTTAAAACGAGAATGCTGCCTTCAATTACATTTCACAATGAAGTCTAACTGGAGGGGGGGGCACTATTTCCCAAAAAGTCAGGATGTCCCTTTTCCATAGTGACTCCAAAATGATTCTGATAGTTTATCTTCAGGAGACTGGTTTAAAATGTCTTTTAAAAGAACACAGAGAAACAACTATTGCCAGAAAAAAACCCATATAATTATTTGTTAGCTACTGAAATAACTACAGGGTTTTGGGAAACAATAGCCTTTTGTAAAAAGCTGGCAGAAAATGTTTGGTTTTTGCCATTTAATATTTGGAGGATTAAACATCAACTTAACCTTGAAATTTATACTTATTGTGTTTCTCATAGATGAGTGTTAAAGCACTTTGCTGTCAAACAGCTTTGGTAAGGCCAAAACACTTCTCAAAAGGACAGAAGCGGCCATAGCATCCTTCCTTCTCGCTCCTGTCACTGTAGGTTTGGTTTTTAGTGAGAATGAACAGTCACGGCTACGTCCTCAGAACACTGCATTGTGTTCTGCAGTTCACAGTATGTCCTTTCCTTGGGAAACTCAATTATGAAGCTATTCTTTCATTCATTCATTTTCAATGTCAGTTCAGAAAAAAATATCTGCATATCTAGGCCTTTTGCCAGAGTTATGTACTTAAAGTTAAAAGTGCTAAGACGGTTTCATCCTAGAAAGCTCACGGCTTCTGAGGTGGTGCGTCGCAGTACAGCACATTTTCTGTAAGAAGGTCTTTCCTGGGGACCAGTTCTAAAAGAAAACAGAAAGAGATGAATTAAAATGATTAGAATAGGAGTCACTATTTAATCCTTAAATTAAATACAAGTGCAAGCACACTCACTGCCCCTTGAAATTTCCAACCATACACTGCTTGGTTTTAAGATAACTGTTAGCTGGGCGTAGTAGCCCATGCCTTTAATTCCAGCACTTGGGAGGCAGAGGCAGGTGGATCTTTGTGAGTTGAGGCCAGCCTGGTCTACATATCAAGTTCCAGACCAGCTGAGGCTACAGGGAGACCATGTCCCAAAAAGACAAAACAAAAAAAAAATTTTTTTTTTTAATGGAAGCTGGGCGTGGTGACGCACACCTTTAGTCCCAGCACTCGGGAGGCAGAGGCAGATGGATCTCTGAGTTCAATGCCAGCCTATCTACATAGTGAGTTCCGGGCCATCTGGGGCTACA
This sequence comes from Nannospalax galili, assembly GCF_000622305.1. Taxonomy (NCBI): domain Eukaryota; kingdom Metazoa; phylum Chordata; class Mammalia; order Rodentia; family Spalacidae; genus Nannospalax; species Nannospalax galili. The sequence continues at coordinate 1,442,651 of NW_008354694.1, read as the reverse complement.
GGAGACCCTGTCTCAAAAAAACAAAAAACTCTTAAAAATTCTGTTGATGTATAAGGTGGAATCCTTGATTTCAAATGGAGACATTTAATAGAATTCTCATTTCAGGGTATATAAAAATATATACAACCAACTTAATCCTTTATTTATTAAACATGACTAATTTAATAACTGAACAGAATTAAGATAAAATATATCACTGGTCATGCGCCAATGGCAGGTAATTTTTAAAAAAATCACCTGAAAAATGTTTTTTCTTTGAGACAAGGTCTCATATAATGCAGGCTAGCCTGGAAGCCCCAAAATAGCTGAGGCTGGCCATACCTCTCTAGTACTGGGAACTTACGACACTCTTCACAACACAGCCCACTAAGCAGTTGTGACTGAATGCAGTGTGGGAGCTCAGTGAGGGTCCTGGGTCACAGGGAAAAGTCTTTCCCTTCTACCAGAAAGGGCATTGTTAGGGCAAAAGAAAAAAATTGAATGACAGTATTATATCAACATTAATATCCCAGATTTCATAATTATACTGTGGTTAATTAGAGAATATCCTTTATATTCAAGAAATGCATACTAAAGTTCATTTATTTTTTATGTGTATGAGTGTACTGCCTGCATGTAGGTAGGTGTACCCATGTTGTGCAATGCCCATGGAGGGCACCGGAAGAGGGCATTGAATCCCCTGGAACTAGAGTTACTGACGGTTGTTAGCCACCACATGGGTGCAGGAGCAGCCAGTGCTCTTAAGCTCTGAGCCGCCTCTGGTCCCCACCATGTTTCTGGCCTTTACTTCTGCTATCACCACATCTGCATGGCACACAGAAGAAAACAGAACGAGACAACAGTACAGTCCGGCTCAGCTTTCTTGGAAAGAACACTCAGTACACAGAACTCAGTGCTTAGGACAGTCTGGGAAATAACTGTACATCTACATGTATGGAACATGTATACAATTCTTCCCTCGTAGAATAGTCCTGTTACCATCTGGCCCTAAATTCCATTCTGAGTCCAGTCAAGGATCTGGTTGACCTGCTGTCCTGCTCAGCTCTCCGTCCATCTGTGGCTCCCATGGTAGACACCCACTCCATTTCAGTAAACAACAAACAGTAGGATAGAGAATAAAAATATGGTATTGGAAATCCACGGCAGTCATTAAGCCACAGAACCCTAAATCCTCCTGGACAGGAACGGCAAGGACTTCTTGCTTTGGCAAAAGAATAAACCCCCAGTCAGCCACCTGGCAGCACTGAATTTTATTTTTGGGAGACCCAGAGCCACTCTCTGGTGCATGGTACTGCACAGCCCCTGGTTCTGGCCTCTGAGTCATTCCTGGTCAGAGATAGAGATCTTGGGTAGACAACCTCTTTCACTTCCCATAGATTTGAGTTCAGGAGACTAGAGATGGTCTTAAGAGTTAGACAGGCCAGGGTTTCTTCGCAATACAATCCACTCAAAAACTATAAACTTCAAGCCTGTTTCCAGCCATTTCCACTTGCAAGTAGCCACAGGCAAACATCTTGACCCAATTTTAAGCATAAAGACAGTCATCCTTTGGGAACTGCCTCTGTGATCTCCCCAACTCCCCAACCCTCACCTTGAGGCACTTCTTCAAAGGATAAAAAGACGACCATCCCGAACCTCGTCTTTGCTGGACAGAATGAGAGAGACCTGGGGGCAAACTGATGGGACTTCATCTTAGAGTTCAGAACCCTCTTTATCTTTGTGGACCAACTGCTCTTTGTAACCATTTCACAAGGCTCCAATAAACATTAGACTTCAGGCTGCAGACAGAAGCGTGCCCCTTAGCAACGCACACGTCATCCTGCCTCTGCTTTGCAGCTGGGCTAGTTCAGTCTGCATTCATTTCTTCTCAACAACTTCCTCTTTTTTCTTTTTTTCTCTCATTTTTTTGAGAGAGGGTCTCCCTGCAGCTCCAGCTGGCCTGGAACTCACTATGTAGACCAGGCTGGCCTCAATCTCAGAGATCCACCGGCCTCTGCCTCCCAAGTGCTAGGATTAAAGGTGCTGGCCACCACACCTGGCTCCCCAGCATCTCATTGCAAGAAGAGCTATGCGGCATGCGCTGACGGGTAGCTGTTTCTTTTATTGCTGTAGCTTCAGGTCTGCCCCTGTCCTGTGAGAAGTGAGTCACTAGCCTTATGTTTTACTACTGTAAAGGGTCACCAGCCCAAACTGGGTGAGGTATTCAATTCCAGCACTCAAGAGAATGAGGCAGGAAGATCACAGTGAGTTTGAAGTCAGTCTGGGCTACAGAGTGAGAGCTTGTCTCAAAAATCAAAGGATGACAGGGAGGCCAACAATCTGACACCTGTAATGGCAGTTCCACGACAATCCTCTCTATGCTGGCCTTCTGTTCAACTCCTTTCAGAGTTTTGGTTCAGCACCTCACTTCTTTATGCAGCTTCTGTTGGCCTTAGTTATTAGGAACAGAAGTGGACTTGCCCAGGAGGTAGCGGGATCAGGATCATCCTCAGCTACATAGGGAAGTTCATTCGAGACTAGCCTGGGCTAGACATCCTGTCTTTAGATAGACAGACAGACAGACAGACAGACAGACAGACAGACAGATAGATAGATAGATAGATAGATAGATAGATAGATAGATAGAAAGTTTTAGAAATACAAAGGCCAGGCGTGGTGGTGCACATTTTGAATCCCAGCACTCAGAAGGCAGAGGCAGGCAGATCTCTGTGAGTTCAAGGCCAACCTACTCTACATAGTGAATTCAAGGCCAGCGGGGGTTCCAGGGAGACCCTGTCTCAAAAAGACCAAAAAAAAAAAAAAAAAAAAAAAAAAAAAAAACCAACCCTCAAACAAACAAACTTAAACGAAATACAAAGCAGGCTAGAGAGATGGCTCAGCAGTTAAGAGCACTGGCTGCTCTTGCGAGGACCCTGGGTTTGATTCCTAGCACCCACATGGCAGCTAACAGCTATCCCTGACTCCAATTCCAGGGTATCCAACACCCTCTTCTGACTCTCTCAGGCACTGCACAGATGCACTTGCCTACATGCAAACAATATACTCACACACATAAAATAAAAATACTGCATAAAATATTTTTTGAAAATAGAAATACAAAGCTTTTAGGTCTATGGACCAAAATGTAAATTTAGGCTGAGACTTTCAAAAATATAGTATGGGGTTAGGAATATAGCTCAGTAGGTATAGTGTGGGGCTTTGCATTCAATTCCCAGCACCACATAAACCAGGAGTGGTAGGTGGTATATTCTTGCAATCCCAGCAATAGGGAGGAGGGAGGAGGATCAGAAGTTCAAGGTCATTCTCCAGCTACATAGCCAGCTTGAGGCCAGCCTGGGCTACATAAGGGTGTGTCTCTGTAGGGACCTAGATGGCCCTGCAAAGATGGCTCCGAGAAGTAAGCAGGGCCTGGCCTGATTTGTTTTGAAAGTCTTCAGATTGGCTAATGGACATTTCTGCACTCCTGAGGAGTGCGTGATTGGCGCGTGTTCACCATTGAAATCCACGTGCTGTCCACGTGCTTGGTTGACCTTTAAGCTGATTGGACACCTTCAGGGAGAGGGGGATTTCCATCTGTGGTTAATGCCTAAGCTCTGTAACGCTTTCCTGCTTGACTAGACTCCCTGTCACGTCTGATTGTCCTCAGGGAGGAGGGCTGGAAAAACGGGCGTAGAGTGCACTCCCCTCTCCCTGATCTCCCTTGTGGTGGGCCTCACTGGGTCGGACTGCTGGACAGGAATGTATGACCCAGGGGACTGCCACATGTCTCCAAAAATAAAACAAATGGGTAGCACAGTTTACAACGGTAGGGCAATCATAGAGCCATCAGGGATGTTAACAGTGTTCAGGACATTAAGGCAGTCTACTTTAAAGTTACAGAAATATTGCTGAATACATCAAGCACATCAGCAGAACTGAGGAAGCTGGAGAACTTAGAGCTAGGCAGTGTGTCATAATTCTTTATTTTATATATATATATGAGGGTTTTGTCTGCATGTAAGTGCACATGTGCAATGCCCACAGAGCCCAGAAGAGGGCATTGGATCATCTGGAACTGGAGTTACAGATGGTTGTTAGCCACCCTGTGGATGCTGGGAACTGAACGCCGGTCCTCTGCAAGAACAGCCAGCACTCTTAACCACTGAGCCGTCTCTCCAGCCCCTTAGGTAGCGTTTGTTTGTTGTTTCCAAGAAGCTGTCCCTGCCGCCTGTCTGGACTTGGAGTTGTGCTCAGGTGCCTCAACAATGCCTCCGCCACTCCTCTGAGAGCTCTGCCGCTCCTTCCTTCGCAGTTCTCTGTTCCCTAACAAAAGGAGCCACATTGCTGTTGCCCACTGTTCTACATAAACCCCAGTGCTGACTGCAGTGAGAAGTCAACAAATGTTTGCTGAATCACATTAACTTGCCTTAGAAAAAAAATAGATGTTTTTTTACAAGACAAGTATAAAGAATCAGAAGGCAGACATTTGGTGCTCAGGAGACAGCTGAATCAGTAAAGTGCTTGCTATGCAAGCATGAGGAACTGAGTTTGGGTCCCCAGCCCCCACATAGAAAGCTGGAGACATGGGAAGGGGGATCCCTGGGGCACAGTGAGCCTAGCCAAAGCAGTGAGCTCCAGGTGCAGTGGGAGACCCTGTCTCAAAAAAAAAAAAAAAAAAAGGTGCAGTTATCAAGGACACCTGATGTCAACCTCTGGCCTCCATACACACTGCACACATGGGTTCATGTGCACATACAGAAACACAGGAATATGTATACACACATACACACACAGAGGGAGAGGGAGAGAGAGAAACGGCACCTGAAGTGCACCTTTCACACGCATTTTCTGAACATGTGACATGCTTAGAAGCATATCCTATTTTGTTTGTCTTACATATATGCCAGAGAGGAAGCTTAAAAATATTGGCTGCGGGCTGGAGAGATGGCTCAGTGGTTAAGAGCACTGACTGCTCTTGCAGAGGACCAGGGTTCGATTCCTAGTACCACATGGCGGCTACAAGCCGTCCTTGATGCCAGTTCCAGGGGACTCTGAAGCCCTCTTCTGACCTCTGCGGCACGACACGGGTGGACTCACATACATGCAGGCAATACATTCATACACATAAAACTAAAATAATAAAAATGGAGTATCAAAAAAAAAATGTGGGGCTGGAGAGATAGCTCAGTGGTTAAGAACACTGGTTGTTCTAAGCGGGGCGTGGTGGCCCACGCCTGTAGTCCCAGCACTTGGGAGGCAGAGGCAGGTGGAGCTCTGTGAGTTCTACATAGTGAGTTCCAGGCCAGCTGGGGCTACAGGGAGACCGTCTCAAAAAGACCAAAAAAACCTGGGTTTGAATCCCAGCACCCACACGGCAGCTAACAACTGTAACTCCAGTCCCAGGGGATCCAGCAGCCTCTTCTGACCTCCGAGGGCATTGCACGACACGGGGGTACTTACCTACATGCAGGCAATACATGCATACACATAAAATAAAAATAATAAATTTTAAAAATTTAAAAAAAAATTGGACTGGGAATGAAGTTCAGAGACGGCGGGGTGCTTTGCCCAGCGTACACAAGGTCAGGTTTCAGACGGCGGGGTGCTTTGCCCAGCGCACACAAGGCCAGGTTTCAGACGGCGGGGTGCTTTGCCCAGCGCACACAAGGACAGGTTTCAGACGGCGGGGTGCTTTGCCCAGCGCACACAAGGCCAGGTTTCAGACGGCGGGGTGCTTTGCCGAGCGCACACAAGGCCAGGTTTCAGACGGCGGGGTGCTTTGCCCAGCGTAACAAGGCCAGGTTTAAGACGGCGGGGTGCTTTGCCCAGCGTACACAAGGCCAGGTTTGACCTCCAATCCCACATACACCTGTCTGCATATAATCCCAGAACTCAGGAGGTGAAGGCAGGAGGATCAGAAGTTCAAGGGCACCCGCGAGTTCAGGGAGAGTTTGAGCCGGCCTGTGATATTTCAGACCCTGTTTTAGAAAGGAAAAAAAAAGTGAGCTAGCACAACTGCATGTGCCTGAAGGATGTCAACAACCAGAGAGATGTATAGAGTGATGAGTTTAGTGTGATTCTAGGTCATAGTTAAGGGCTAAATCAGATCAAGTATGGGAATGGAATGATTAAAAAACCGTGATTAATCCACACAAAAATATTACAAAAAAGTAGGCACTATTCGGAAAGAAAAGCAGTTTCCACAATATTTTAAAAGATTTTAAAAAATATTTTATTTATTATTATGCGTGTATTGCCTGCATGTAGGTAAGTGCACCCATGTCATGCAATGCCCACCGAGAACAGAAGAGGCTGTCAGATCCCCTGGAACTGGAGTTACGGACAGTTGTTAGCTGCCACGCAGGTGCTGGGATTCGAACCCAAGTCTTCTGCAAGGACAGTCAGTGTTCTTAACTGCTCAGCCATCTCTCCAGCCCCAAAAGATTTTTTAAAATAAGGAATTTTCCCCTAAGTTATTCAATTGCTGTTTATAATCATTTACAAAGATAAAGGAAATAATTTTTAAAGGGTAATAACTTTTTTTAAAGGAAATTTTATATATATTGGTCTTTTTGAGACAGGTTCTCCTGGTAGTCCCAGCTGACCTGGAACTCACTGTGTACACCAGGCTGGCCTTGAACTCACAGAGATCTGCCTGCTTCTGCCTCCCAGTGCTGGGATTAAAGGCGTGCCCACCATGCCTGGATAGGAAATAGTTTTATAAAGGGAACCACAGAAACTGTGATTATTCAAACTTAAAAAAAATATTTTGGGGCTGGAGAGATGGCTCAGCAGTTAAGAACACTGAATGTTCTTGAAGAAGACCCGGGTTCAGATCCCAGCACCCACATGGCAGCTAACAACTGTCCATAACTTCAGTTCAAGGGGGATCCGACACCCTCTTCTGACTTCCGTGGGCATTGCACAACACAGGTGCACTTACATGCAGGCAATACACTCATACACAAAAAATAAAAATAATACATAAAATATTTTTTAAAAATCAGAAATGAGATTTTGCTAAAGGCCCACCAGGAATCTTGAGACATAATAGATTCTTAACTATATTTCCATTTCCCATAATCCCAATTTTTCTAAATTAAAATAATTATAGAATAAAAAGCAGGAAATACTTAGTCTAGATAGGTGACAAATGACGCCAGAAAGATGTGTAAGTATAGTAACATAGCTGTATTTGTAACTGCACTTTTGCAAGATAGCTGGGGGTTAAGATTTTTTTTTAGAGGCAGGGGAAAAGGCCAGGGAGATAGCTCAGTTGGTAAAGCACTTGCTATACAAGCACAAATATTTGAGCTTAAACCCCAGCACCCACATTTAAAAAGCCAGGCATAGCGGCATGCACTTACTTGTAATCCCAGTGCAGGGGAGACAGAGACAGGTAGACCTACTGATGAGCCCAGGTTCCAGACAGCCTGTCTCAAAAATCAAGATGCTTAGCTTCTGAGGAACGACACCCAAGGCTGACCTCTGGTGTCCACTCTCGCATGTACACACATGCACTCACACACATGAACACATATACGTACACAAAAGATTTCTTAAAATTCAAAAAGAAAAAAAATTGGTATAACAAAATTTCATGTAATTCAGCATTTTTAGACCACCGCCTTACAGGTGTATACAATTACAGCACATTTCCTGGCAAAATCAGGCTGTTTTACTATTCAGCATTAAAAATACTATAATTGGGCCAGTGAGATGGTTCAGTGGGGAACGGCACCTGATGCCCTGTGTTCAATCCCTGGAACCCAGGCTGAAGGAGAGAAGTGACTCCACAAAGTTGCCCTCTGACCTCTTCACTCACAGTGGCACATGTGCACCCCAACACACACACACACACACACACACACACACACACACGTAATTTTTTTAAAGTGCTGTAATTAAGAGTCAGGCCTGGGGGTGTGCACCTACGTACCTGTAGTCACAGCTGCTCTGGAGGCCGAGGCAGGAGGATCACTTGAGCCTAGGAGTTTAAGGCTAGCCTGAGCAACATGGCAAGATCCTCTTTTAAAATAAAAACAAAGCCAGGTGTGGTTGGCGCACACCTGTAGTCCCAGCACTTGGGAGGCAGAGGCAGGTGGATCTCTGTGAGTTCAAGGCCAGCCTGGTCTACATAGTGAGTTCCAGGATAGCTGGGGCTACAGGGAGACCCTGCTTCAAAAAGACCAAAATTATATATGTGTATATATATATAAAATAAAAACAAAGGTGCAGTTACTGTCTAATATTCAAAACTTAGCAATGAGAAGTCCTCTTTCCTTTACTTACTCAGTGTGTTGTGGTCAGTGTGAATACCTTGTATGACAGACGTTCTGAGCAACAGTTCAACATCGAAACCCATTTTTATCAGCTGTTAAGAAAACCAAAGAATAAACCCCTTGAGTATCTCATATGACTATATTGTTTTTGAAAACTATAGTTTTACTACAATTCCCTTTTAGATAATATGGCTTTTAACTTTTTGCAACTATTTCAAGTCCTACAGAAAGTTCAGATATTTAGACAGCTTTAATTTCCATCTATTGATTTGTTATTTTGATCCAAAAACATATATAGAACTTTTCTGGTTATAATGTGGTTTTCTTTGGGTTTTTTTGTTTTGTTTTGTTTTGTTTTTATCTTTTTGAGACAGGGTCTCCCTGTAGCCCAGCTGACCTGGAACTCACTATGTAGACCAGGCTGGCCTCGAACTCACAGAGATCCACCTGCTTCTGCCTCCCAAGTGCTGGGACTAAAGGCGTGTACCACCAAGCCTGGCTTAAAATACTTTTTAAATACTTAAAATTTGCAGAGCTGGATCAACCAAGTTTTAGATTGGTTAATGGTAAATGAATGCTCTATAAGTAAAGTGACTCTGGAAGATTATACTTCATTTTCCCAGTTTAGTTGATATAAACAGATCTCAAGTTCAAAATCTGTTTTTAATTTGGGGGTCAGCTAGATGGCTCAGTGGGTAAAGATGCTTGCTGCCAAGCCTGCAGATCTGAGTTAAATTCCCCAGGATCCACATGGTAGAAGGAAAGAGCCAGTTTACACAGATTGTCCTCTAACCCCCATACCAACACTATGACATGCACATGTACATAAATAGACAAATAAAAAGTAAGCAAATAAAATTTTTGAATGTAATAAGTGAGCATCTGTGTTTTAATCATTTATTTTGAAGATGAGGTCTCACCACATTATCTGGGTTGGGCTTAAACTGCTGGGCTCAATCCACCCTTCTATTTCAGCCTCTCAAGTAGCTGCGGTGTGTGCTCTTATGCCCAACTCAGTGAAAAAAATTTGGGTCATAATTTAAATTTTTAAGTGAGGGAGGAAATCATGAGTTCAAGACCAACCTCTACCACATCATGAGTTTTAAGCCAGCCTGGGCTACATAATAAAACAAATAAAAAAAAAACCCTGAGACTATAACTTAATGGTAGAGCTCTTGCCCAGGATGTGTAAAGCTCTAAATTCAATTCCTAACACTGAAAAAAAAAATTACCCTCTTGCTATTAACCAGTCTACTAAATAGCAAATAGTACAAATTGTGTGTGTGATAGGAACATGCATGCCATGGCATGTTCTCTCTGTCTACCAAGCTGATCCCAGGGATCAAACTCAGTCAGGTTGGCAGCAAGCCTTTACCCATGGAGCCATCTCCCTGGCCCTCCTCATTCCTTCTTTTTTCTTTGAGACACGGTTTCATTATGTAGCCCTGGCTGGCCTAGAACTTGCTATGTAGAACATAGCTGGCTTCAATCTATAGAGATCTTCCTGCATCTGCCTCATGATTGCTGACTTCAAAGGTGTGTACCACCATGCCTGGCCCCTCATTTTTTAACTTCTAAAGTTGTAACTTGACTGTACTATCACCTCTACCATGAATAAAAATTCATATTCCCTGTTTGTTCCAGTCTATATTTAAGCAAAATGTTTTTCTTTATATTACAGAGATGGAAATACTGGGGCAATGTCACTTTGTCATATAACTTGATTATTATAAGTATTTACTAGTTTTTTTAAAAAATAGTATGTGTGCCAGGCATGGTGGCATACACCTTTAGTACCAGCACTCGGGAGGCAGAGGCAGGCCAGGCATGGTGGCATACACCTTTAGTACCAGCACTCGGGAGGCAGAGGCAGGCAGATCTCTGAGATCAAGGCCAGCCTGGTCTATGCAGGCTTCAAGAGAACACCCGCTCCTTAGCTTCAGTAACATGTCTTGGGGAAAAAAAGCTTTTATGGGTTTCTGGACTGATTCTGCATTCTGGCCACATCAGACAAGTGAGGGTTCATCCACGTTGTGAGGGCTTTCACAGCCAAGTAAAGAGGTAACCCCCATTTCACCCTTCCCTCTTCACCGACAGAACATTATACCAGTTTTATTATAGTTGAAATCCTCCATGACTATACCTCTTTGATTTTCTTAGGAGAAGTCTCACTTTTATTGTTTTTGAACTCTTCGTTGATCTTTACTCTGGCTGCTAAGAAAGCAAGAAAAAACCATGTGTTAAGAGCTATGCTGTACAGCTTTAGCGTCAACTTGACACACCTGGGTTGAGGGAGCCTCAATTGGGGAATTCCCTCTATTGGACTAGCCTGTGACCATGTCTGAGGGGCATCTTCTTGATTGTTGAGTGATGTGGAAGGGCCCAGCCCACTGTGGGTGGTGCCACCCCTGGGCAGGTGGGCCTGCGTTGGATAAGAAAGCAGGCTGAGCAGGGGCTAGGGGAGCAAGTCAGTAAGCAGTGATCCTCCATGGCCTGTGCTCCAGATCCTGCCTTCAGGTTCCTACCCTGAGTTCCTACCTTGGGCTCCCTGATGAACTGTGACCTGGGAGATGTAAAACAAATCAACCCTTTCCTCCCCAAGTTGGTAGTGGTCAGAGTGTTTTGTCACAGCAATGAAGAAACCAACTAGAACAACAGTTATCTGTTTTTCTAATTTAGAACTCCAGTCCTAATACTTTACCTGTTATTCATTATGTTGTTCATCACAAATTTCTCATGTAAAACACAACATACGAAGTTCATCAAATGCTAGGCATGGTGCTGTACATCTTCAATACCAGCACTCAGGAGGGAAGGCAGGAGGATATTTGAGGCCACGTTGGGCTAGCAAGACCCTGTCTCAACACACACACAAACAACAACAAAACAGGAAGCAGTTAAGAGCACCGGATGCTCTTGCAGAGGACCTGGGTTCAGTTCCCAGCACCCACATGACGCAGCTAACAGTAATTCTAGTTCCAGGGTATCTGACACCTCCTTTAGACCTCCGAAGGCACTGAATGCACATGGTGCACTTGTACACATGCAGGCAAAACACTCATACATATTAAATAAAAATAAATTTAAAGCCAGGTGTGGTGGCGCACACCTTTAATCCCAGCACTTGGAAGGCAGAGGTAGGCGGATCTCTGAGTTCAAGGCCAGCCTGGTCTACATAGTGAGTTCCAGGACAGCTGGGGCTACAGGGAGACTCTGTCTCAAAAAGACATAATAATAATAATAATAATAATAATAATAATAATAATAATAATAAACAACTTTTAAAATAAAGGTCTCTGCACAGACAGAAGAGCAGTCATTTGAAGAACGGGCTTGCAGCAGGTGTGGCAGCATGCACCTGAAGGGACAGTCAGGAGTTCAAGGGCATTCTCCATTCATAGCAAATTCAAGGCTAGCCTGGGATATTTAAGACTCTGTTTCAGGCCTGGAGAGATGGGTCAGTGGTTAGAGCACTGGCTGCTCTTCCAGAGGACCCAGGTTCAGTTCCCAGCACCCACATGGCGGCTCAAATTGCCTGTAACTCTAGTTCTTGTGGACCTAATGCTCTCTTCTGGCCTCCTTGGGCACTGCATGCATGAGGTGGACATACAGGCATGCAGGCAAACATTCATACACATAAAATGAAAATAGATCTTTAAAAGAACAAAACAAGAGAAAAACCACCTGGGTTGGCTATAGCAGTGTGACAAGAGTGCTTGCTTGGCATGTGAAGCCCCAAGTCCAACTTCCAGTACCATAAAAAGGAAAATAAGATAAAATCATGATAAAAAGGTAAAATTGGAGAGATAGTTCAGCAGTTAAAAACACTTGCTGTTCTTCCAGGACACAGGTTTGGTTCCCAGCACCCACACCCCAGCTAACAACCATCCTTAACTCCAGTTCCAGGGGACCTGCTGCCCTCTTATGGCCTCTGTGGGCACTGCATGCACATACATGCAAGCAAAACACTCATACACATAAAAGTAATAAATAAAATATATTTTTTCAAAAGTAAAACAAAAAGAAAATGGATTTGCTCTAAAGGGTAAAATATATAGTTACCTTCTAAGGCTCTGGTATCATTTTTAAAAACTTGTTGTCTGGTCCTGTGCAGTGTTTTAAAGAGCTGTAAAACCTATTAAGAAAATTAAAATTCAGGACTGCTGAGATGGCTCAGTAGATAAAACATTTGCCCCACAATCATGAGGACCTCAGTTCAAATTTCTGGAACCCACACGAAAGCCATACATGACAGCATGAGTCTGTGCTCCCTGCGCTCCTGTGACTGACAAGTCTGTGCTCCTGTGACTGACAAATCTGTGCTCCTGTGATTGACAAGTCTGTGCTCCTGTGACTGACAAGTCTGTGTTCCCTACACTCCCATGGAGAGATGACTGGTGGGGCAGGAGAATCCCCGAAGTCCAAGGGCCAACCTTGCTCAAACATGGTAGAAGGCGAAGCCCAGCACCCAAGGTTGTCCTCTGACCTCCACATCCTGGCTGTGGCACATGTGCACAGAGACACACATCACACACTCAAATAGAATAAAAATAAAAAAGCTGGGTGTAGTGGTACACAGCTTTAATTCCAGCACTTGGGAAGCAGAGGCAGGTAGGTAGCCGGCCTGATCTACAAATAGTGAGTTCTAGGCCAGCTGGAGCTACAGGGAGACCCTGTCTTAACAAAACAAACACGGCTGGAGAAATGGTTCAGCAGTTAAGAGCAATGGCTGCTTTTACAGAGGACCTGGATTTGATTCCCAGCACCTACATGGCAGCTTACAACCATCCTAATTCGAGTTCCAGGGAATCTGACACCCTCTTCTGATCTATACAGGCACTGCACGACATGGGTGCACTTATATGCATGCAGGCACTCATACACATCAAATTAAAATAATAAATTTTGTTTTGGTCTTGTTGAGACAGGGTCTCCCTATAGCCCCTGCTGGCCTGGAACTCACTATGCAGACCAGGCTGGCCTTGAACTCACAGGGATCCACCTGCCTCTGCCTCCTGAGTACTGCGACTAAAGGTGTGCACCACCACGCTCTACATAAATTTTTTAATTAAAATAAAATCAGACTTCACACTTAAGTCTTTATGCTTTGTATCACTGCACTGGAAGTATTAAACAGTATTCCTTTTCTATTTGTTTCTGAACTACTTTTTAGCAGGCCTTGCCAAAGTAACTTTTCCTTTATTTTACTTTTAAAATTTTTTAATATTTACTTAGTGTATGTGTACATAGATGCACATGCCATAGCACATGTCCTTGAAGTCAAAGGACATCTTGTGCGAGCTGGCTCTCTCCTTCCACCACGTTGGTCCCAGGAACTGAAGTCAGGTGGTCAGGCTTGGCAGTAAACTCCTTACCCACTGAGCTACCTCACCAGACCTATTATTTCTCTTTAAGTCAAAATGATTGGTAGTGGCTGGGGTGGGGGGAGGGCAGCTCAGAGGTCGAGTGTGCAACCTAGTATGAGGAAGGCCCTGGGCTCTGTCATCAAGTGTTCTTAAAAAGCCTTATTTACAAAACTGTTAAATGAGACAGTAATGGTTAAAAAAAAATAAAAGCTAATAATGTAAGCCAGGCTTAGTAGCTCACACCTATAAATCCAGCACTGTGGAGGTGGTGGCAGGAGGATTAAGAGTTCAAGGTCGAGGGGTGTGGTGGCGCATGCCTTTAATCCCAGTACTCAGGAGGCAGAGGCAGGCTGATCTTCGTGAGTTCAAGATCAGCCTGGTCTACATAGTGATTACAGAGCAGCTGGGGCTACAGGGAGACCCTGTCTCAAAAAGACCAAAAAAAAAAAAAAAAAAAAAAAGTTCAAGGTCAGCCTCTGGTATATAGGGAGCTTGAGGCCAGCCTGGGCTACATGAGACCCTGTTTCAACACTCCGCCCCTTGAAAAAATAAACTTAATAATCATCTTGCCAAAAACTGGTGTGCTAAGGATACTCAATTCCTCAGCAAAGCATGCATTTGTTTGCATCTTTCTTAACCCATCCCTTCACCTACTTTTGAAATCATATGCACAGTCAGCAAGTTAATCTATCGTAGGAGCCCAGGAAGGTGTTGCAGATAATTTAGGAAGGTTCACTGCAATTTCTTTGTTGTTTTGTTTTTTGAGATACTATGTAGACCAGGCTGGCCTCAATCTCACAGAGATTTGTCTGCCTCTGCCTCCCCAGTGCTGGGATTAAAGGGTGTGCCACTATGTTGGATTTAATTGCAACTTCTCAATCTAAAAGTAGAAGGAATGCAATGACTTTTCAACTTTCTGAGTCTATGTAAATGAGAGTGTGACAGAGAGACAGAGACAGGGAATACAAGCCTGGCATTTTGGTAAAGAGAGAAATAAGGTGCTGGGCATGGTGGTGCACGGTTTTAATCCCAGCACTCAGGAGGCTGAGGCAGGCGGATCTCTGTGAGTTTGAGGCCAGTCTGGTCTACATAG
>NW_008354694.1:1369006-1427467 GCF_000622305.1 Nannospalax galili | reverse complement strand
GAGGCAGGCGGATCTCTGTGAGTTTGAGGCCAGTCTGGTCTACATAGTGAGTTCCAGGGCAGCTGGGGCTACAAGGAGACCCTGTCTCAAAAAAAGACTAAAATAATAATAATAATAAGACAGAAATAAGCTAAGTTCACTTTTTGAGTCCAAAAGATAGTATCCTTGGTTAACTGATAGGTTTTTGTGTGGTGCTGGGGATCAAACTCTAAGCCTTATCACTGAGTTACCTCCTCAGTGTCTCCCCACATTGAGTTACTGGAGGCCCCCTCAGTTCCTTGAGGCAGAATCTGTAGGTCCTTTAAATCTACCTTACTGTTTATGTGGAAACCTCAAGGATGTGTAGCCATTTTTATATTCTCAATTAACAATGAGTGCCCCTCAGCTAACCCTTATTGGCTACGATGCTGCCAGTGCACAAAGCCTGCTTTTCTATTCTCTATCCCCAAACTGCTGCGTTCACGCCTGCTCCATCTCTTCTTAGACAGCAGTGCTTGCCACTCTGCCACCATTCCCTTCCTTCCCGCCAGCTCCTCAGATAATACGTTTAACGAACATACTGCTTGACACCATTTTTAAGTGTCTATATAGGTTACAAAACCAAAAAACATGAACAGCAAACACGAAGAGAAAAACGGGGAGCGGAGAGCTTAAACAGAAATCACACCCTCTGGTGAGATCGCAGCCCAGCACTTAGGAGGCGGGCAGAAGACGGCGGGTTTAAGGTCAGCCTGGGATGTACAATGAGACCACATCTTTTTTTTGTAAAGGGGGCCTGGGAGTTTAGCTCAGTGATAGAACACTTTCCTAGCTAGTAAGCACGAAGCCCTGGGTTCACTAAGCAGCAGTGTAACAGGGGAGGGAGGGCTAGAGCACAGAAAGGGAGAAGGCATTATCAAAAATGAAAATATTACACCAGGCAGGGTAGTACACGCCTGTAATCACAGCACTTGAAGGGCTAAGGCAGGACGTTTGCCATGAGTTCAAGGGCAGCAGGGGCTACAGGCACTCAAGGCCAGCAAGGACTTGTAGCAAGCCAGGCATAGTGGCTCATGCCTATAATCCAGTCCTCAGAGGCCAGAAATAATAGAACTGCAAGTCTGAGGCCAGTGTGGACTACATAGTGAGACCCTGTCTCAAAAGAAAAATTGTTTTTAAACCTGGGAGAAGTGGCCTATGTCTTTAATCCTACCACCTGGGTGGTAGAGACAGGAGGATCAGGAGTCCAAGGCCAGCCTTGGCTATATAATGAGTATGAGGCTAGCCTGAGATGAGTAATGAGTATGAGCTACATGAGATGCTGTCTTAGAAAACAAAGAACTAAAACAAAGTAAGAGCAAGTATCCAGAGTATTTAAAAAGATCTTAAAGTTCAAGGATAATAATAAACCCCTAATTTAAAAATAAGCAAGAATGTCAGGCGTGGTGGTGCATGCCTTTAATCCCAGCACTTGGGAGGCAGAGGCAGGCGGATCTTTGTGAGTTTGAGGCCATCCAGGTCTACATAGTGAGTTCAGGACAGCTGGGGCTACAAGGAGACCCTGTCTCAAAAAGACTGAAAAAAAAAAAAAAGCAAGGGATCAAATTAAACCTTTCTTTAAAAAAGATAGACAAGTGGCCAGTAAGTTATGAAAATATGGTCCACACCATTTCTCATTTGGAAAATGCAAACCTTAATCCTCAGTGTGATGCCACCACACCCAGGAAAGATGGCAACACAACGGTGAAAAGACAGTAGCAAGAGTGGGCAAGGGGGAACCTGCAGTGCAGACCCCGCTAGGAGAATGGAAAATGGTGCAGCTGCCTTGGAAAAGCTTAGCAGGCACGTAAAAAAACCTCAACACAATAGCATCTGATCCATCAATCCTACTAGATCTATACTTCAACACACAAAAATGTGCACACAAAAACACATAAAGTTCACAGCCATATTATTTATAAAACCTAAAGTGGACACAACCCAAATGTCCATTAAGTTATGAATAAAATAATGTGTCTCTTCCTAGAACATACTAGGGTCAATTCCAGGTATCTGTAAATGTTAACTTTACCTCAGGCCAGCTGCTGGGATTACAGGTATATGCCATTATGCCCAATTTATTTGTGTGTAGGGAGTGTGTGTGTAAAATGTGTGGTTACAGGATAACTTGCAAGAGTCGGTTCTCTCCTCAATCATATGGGTGCCAGCACCAGAGTATCTTCAGACCTCTCAGGATGTCAGGCTTGACTGGAAGCACTTTTACAAACCTGCTGCACCATTTTGCCAGCTCAGGCCCAGTTTTTAAACAATGCTATGGGTCCAACTCAGGGTTCCATGAATGCTAATCAAGAACTCCATCAACTGAGCTATGCCCCCAGTCCTTGATTTTGCTTTTTGAGACAGGGTCTCATGAAGGCTAGGCTGGCCTGAAACTTTCTACATAGCCAGGAATGACCTTGAACTTTTGATCCTCGAAGTGCTGGGATTATAAGTATGTACCCTCTTGCTTAGTTTTTATCAGAGCTGGGGATGGAATCCAGTGCTCTGTGGCTATAGGCACTCTACCAACTGAGCTATCTCCAGCCCCAGGAAATAAAGGGGACAGTAATGCAGCTCAGTGATACAGTGCTTTCCCAGTACATACGAGGCCAGAACAATAACAAAAAAAACAAAAACAGAACAAATGTGGAAGCAGAAGCAGAGAGAAAGCGGTCATCTGACAGCAAAGTGGGGGCTGAGGCCCGGCAGCCACTGTCAGCGGCAGGAAGAGTGAAGGCATTACCCAGAATTTCAGAGGGAGCATGACACTGGGCTACAGAGGGAACTTCTGCCCCAAATAAAATTAGAACTCTGGGGGCTGGAGAGATGGTTCAATGGTGGAGAGCTTGCTGCTCTTCCAGAGGACTAGAATTTGGCCCCTAGCACCCAGGTTGGGTAGCTCACAATTACCTGTAACTCCAGTTCCAAGGGATCAGATGCCCTCTTCTGATCTCTGCAGGGACCCCCCACACACACACACAAAAATAAATCTTAAAAAAGAACACTAGACAGGTGTGGTGGTACATTCCTTTAATCCCAGCACTCAGGACACAGAGACAGATTTCTGAGATCCAGGACATCCTGGTCTACACAGTGAGTTCTAGCTTCTAGCTCAGTCTACAGGGAAACTCTTGTCTCACAAAAAAAAAAAAACACTAGAATTTAAGGCAATATATTTCCTGTTTTAATTCACCCAATTGCTGGCAAGTTGACTATCTCTTTACCCAAAATGCTTGGGACCAGAAGTATTTCAGACTTTTTTGGTCTTTTACTTTGGAATATGTTAGGGTTGAACACCCCTGACTGGAAAATCTGAAAATCAAAATGCTCCACCTTTTTTTTTTTTTTTTTTTTTAAATTTTTGGTCTTTTTGAGATAGGGTCTCCCTGTAGCCCCAGCTGACCTGGAACTCACTATGTAGACCAGGTTGGCCTTGAAATCCCAGTGCTGAGACTACAGGGGTGTGTCACCACGCTCAGCTCCAACATTTTTTAAAGCATCATATTGATGCTCAAACCTACTTAGACTTTGGAGTATTTCAGACTTTAGATTTTTTTTTTTTTTTTTAAATGAGGGATGCTTAGCCTGTACTCTGTTAAACAATCATAGGAAACAGACTTAGGTACAGGGAAATGGGGTACTCTAACACCTACACATGGAGGCTTCAGAACTGGGCAATGTGTATAGGAAGAATTCTAAGGTGCACGACAGTAAAAGTTTAGATCATCTTGCAGGGTCTGTTGGAAGGACCAAGGGTTTTAAAGGTGTTTAGCATGTAGACCGTGTTTAGCATGTAGAGGGCACTGGGTTTCAATCCTTAGTACTAAAGATAAACAAAATATGTAAAAATGAGAACGACAAAGAAAAGCAAGTGAGGTGCGGAGGTGCAAGACCACAGTGTGGAACCAAACCAAATCAGGGAGATGGGATTGCAATAATTTTATATAGTACTTAAGGGAGGGAGGGAGGGAGGGAGGGAGAGGGAGTGGGATGGGAGCCAGCACCCACATAGTGGCTAACAACTGTCCAGTTCAAGAGGATTCTACACCCCGTTCTAGCCTCCATGGGCACTGTACACACATGGCACACTTACGTACATGCAAGCAAAACACTCATATACATAAAATAAAATAGGGGAAGGGAGGGGGGAGGGGGAAGGGGAGGGGGAAAGGAGGAGGGAGAAGAGGGAAAGGAAGGGAGTGGAGGGAAGGAGGCAGGCAGGCAGGCAGGCTAGAAATGAATCTTAGGTCTGGTGAGATGGCGCACCAGGTAAAAGCGCTTGCCTGGCACCTGGTGCCTCAAGTTCGATCCCTGTAACCCATGTAAAAGTGGAAGGGAAAAGCTCCATAGCGTTGTCCTCTGACCACCAAATGTGGGGCATGACTTGTGCCATTCATACACCAACAACAAGGAGAGCAGGATGCACTCCTGTAATCCCAGCCCTGGGAAGGCAGATCTTTGTGAATTTGACCCTGGTCTACAGGGCCAGTTTCAGGCCAGCCAGGGCTACATAGTGAGACCTTGTCCCCAAAACAGAGAGAAAAAGGAAGGGCGGGCGGGCGGACTGACTGACTGACTGAATCTGGCCGCGGGTCCTCGATGCTGAGCTGAGGCCAGCATACTCCCACCCTTGGGGAGGCTCAGGGGGTCACCGGTCTCTGCTGGGTCTCGCAAAGTGTTACTTCTGCAAATTAATTTTTCGAGGCTCCATTGCCCTGGCTCCGACCCTCCTGCACCTCACTCCCCTAAGCACAGCAAGCCACTCAGCCCCCAGCCCAGCATCTCCTCCCTCAGTCCATCACCCTCGTCCCTGACCGTCCTCAGTCCATCACCCTCCTCCCTCACCGTCCTCAGGTGTCACCCTCCCCGCGGAGCCCCCTCTACCTTATTCCCCCCATCGCCCCCTCCCCAGACCCCCAAGCCCGGTCCGCACCGCCCCCCCCTCCCCCCCTCCCTCCCCGCCGGTCACCTTGGCAGGCTGACCCATGACTCCACGCGCTAGGGCCTGGCGTCCCGCGGATCCGCCAACCAATCAGGGCCGGGGCGATGACGGCCCGCCCCCGAGCAGCAACCAATCCAATCACCACGCAGCCCTCCTCCTAGCCCCGCCCTCTCCGCAAGACGAAGGAGGGGCGTTTGCTAAACCCGTACCAACTGTAACACCGCGAGAAGCGGCGGAGCCTCACGACGGAGCAGAGGGGGAAGTGGCTGGGATGGCGTGTTTGTTAGAAGCAGAGCCACTTCCGCCCTGGAGGCCGCGGCGCTCAGGCATTGGGTATCGCCTCTTATGGGAGGGTTTGGATCGTTCAGGAGAGCGTCCGCACGTCAGCGTTTCCCGGTGCGACTGCGTTCCGGTGCGAGCGCGTTCCGGGAAGCGTACACCAGGCCAGTCGCGCCTGCACGGACTCCGGAAGCTGCCGCAGTCCGCTTCCCACTCCCGCCTCCAGCAGGCTGAGCCACCTGCTCATAGCAGTAACGGCCAGAGCCAGGGTCTACGCTTTCCCGGACTCCGCCCTCCTTCCGCCTCCGGCCTACGCGGCCTGCCTGCTGTTTGGCTGAAGGAGTAAATACTTGTTAATAACTATGTAATGCTTATGTAAACGGTTTTTAAATATTATTCTTATTTTATGTGTATGAGTGTTGCCTGCACCCGTGTCGTGCAGTGCCCGAAGAGGCCTGAAAAGGGCGTCGGACCCCCTAGAGCTGGAGTTCTGGGTGGGTCCCTGGAGTGGATGTTGGGATCAGAACTCGGGTCCTCTGGAAGAACAGCAAGAGCTCTTAATACTGTGCCATCTGTCCACCCCCTCTATATACATTTTAACTAAGGGTCTTGGGCATGTGGACAGAAATTTCAGTCTTGATCTATTTCATAATTTGCCTTCCATAACCCTATAACATTTCAAGTTAACTTTTAGGTCAAATTAACTTTTTATTAAGGATCAAAAATTTAGGGGGCTGGAGAGATGGCTCAGCGGTTAAGAGCACTGGCTGCTCTTTCACTGCACCCTGGGACATTACCCACATGTGGTGCACTAATGTATACATGCAGGCAAAGCACTCAGGGATAAACATAAAAATAAATTTTGGAAAAAAACTTAGAAGCTGGGCATGGTGGCACATGCCTCTAATCCAAGCATGGGGCCGGGGTAGGATCAGGAGTTCAAGACCAGCCTCAGCTACATAGCAAGCTGGAGCCCAGCCTAGACTACATGAGGCCTTGTTTTAAGCACTCTTCTGACCTCTGTGGCATTGCATGACACGGGTTCACTCACATACATGCAGGCAATACACTCAGACATAAAAATAAATATTAAAAAAAAAAAACCCTAAAAACTAAAAACAGTGGGACACAGTGGGGCTAGCCTTTAATCCCAGCACTTAGAAGGCAGAGGCCAGGGGAATCTCTGTAAGTTTGAGACCAGCCTGGTCTACGTAGCAAGTTCCAGGCCAGCCAAGGCTAGATAGTGAGACCCTGTCTCAGATGAATTAAAAATTTAAATTAAAAATGCAAGATTTTAACAAAGAATCCCCAAAGCCTCTTAAAGATTCTTTAAAAAAAAGACTCTCCAGACCGGGCGTGGTGGCACACGCCTTTAATCCCAGCACTTGGGAGGCACAGGTAGGAGGATCTTTGTGAGTTCGAGGCCAGCCTGGTCTACATAGTAAGTTCCAGGACAGCTGGGGCTACAAGGAGATCCTGTCTCAAAAAAAGACTTTCCAAAGCCTCTTGTCTCTGTGATCTATGTCGTGTTTTGTGTGTGTGTGTAGTCGGAGGATAACCTCAGCTGTCACCCTCAGAAATGCAGTCTACCTCTCTTGAGACAGGGTCTCTCGCTGGCCTGGAGCTCTCCAGCCTAGAGCAGCTGGCCTGGGAGTCCAAGGGGTCTTCCATTCTATGCTGCCGCAGCACTGGGATCACAAGTGCGCACCACCATGCCTAGCATTTTTTATAATTTCTGGAGCTTGGTAAAGGCCCTCATGCTTGCCAGGCAAGTAATTTACTGACTGACCCATCTCCCCAGCCATGTATTGTTTTTGAGGCATCTTGAGGATAGCAAGATAATAGTCATCTTTTAAAAATCATTATTGAGGTACATTAGATTTACAGAAGCGCATTTAACATAACCAATTAGAGTGTTTTGGTTTCTTTTTTAAGTGACAGGTGAGATGTTAACAAACATAAACAGGAGATTATTAGTCAGAAAGTGCTAGTTACCTCTGCTGCATTTCTTCCCATGGAACCGGGTCAGAGATGTATGAACTCAAATGCCAAAAATTTGTGATTATGTCACCTTATAGGACAAAGGGGCTTTGCAGGTGTGAGCTAATTAAGGATTTTGTGATAGGAAGTTTTCCTTTTTCTACAATTTTTTACATTTTTAAATTTTGTTTTCTTTCTTGGAAGTTTTTCATATATTGTCTGGTAGGCCCTTTTTAAACACTATTCTTGGGTGTGGTGGCACACGCCTTTAGTCCCAGCACTCAGGAGGTAGAGGCAGGCAGATCACTGTGAGTTCAAGGCCAGCCTGGTCTACATAGTGAGTTCCAGGCCTGCTGGGACTACAGGGAGACCCTGTCTCAAAAAGACCAGAAAAGTAGAAGAAAGCAGACACAGAGAGGTCTGAAGATGTCCAGGTGCTGGCTTTGAAGATGAAAGAGGCACAAACCAAGGGACACATAAAGTGCTGGTGATTTTAGTCTAATGGAACCAAATCTGACCCATGACTTACAGAGTGCCCCCTACTCATTGCCCCTCCCATTACCAAAGCGAGTATCTCCTTCCCCTGCTTGGTCACCACATCTCCTGTCTCCACTCTCAGGGGCCCCTGGTTATACTTGGTTAACCCAGATAATCCAGGATTCGCTCTACCTCAAGATACTTAATTTAATCACATATACGAAATACTGTTTCCTAGTATGGCAACATGTTCACAGGATCCAGGGATTAGGGCATGGGCATATTCTGTGAAGGTATGAGAAACAGCCAGCTGAGTTTTTTAAAAAGTTGACAGTATCTAAATGTCTAAAAGAACATTTTTTTTTTTTTGAGGTACAGACTTGTTACCCAAGTTAGGCACAGGGATCTTTCTACTTTAGTCTCCTAAGTAGCTGGGGTAAAAATATCACTTTTTTTTTTTTTTTGTCTTTTTTGAGACAGGGTCTCCCTGTAGCCCTAGCTGGCCTGGAACTCACTATGTAGACCAGGCTGGCCTTGAACTCATAGAGATCCGCCTGCCTCTGCCTCCTGAGTGCTGGGATTAAAGGTGTGTGCCACCATGCACAGCCACTTTTTTTTTTTTTCCAACTTTATATTTTAGAACACTTGCAAGTAAAATACAGAGGGGGCTGGAGAGATGGCTTGGTATTTAACAGCATTTGCTGTGCAATCACGAGGACTTGGATTACAGCACCCACGTAACACCTGTAACCCCAGCTCTGTGGTGGGGTGGGAAAAGGGCAGAGACAGAAGGGTTGATGGGGCTTGCAGGCTTCCAGTCTAGCAAGAAAATGTGAGCCCCAGGTTCAGGGAAAGACCCTGCCTCAAAGGAGCAGGTGGAGAGTGGTAGAAGTGGGCACCTGATGCCTTCTTCTGGCCTGCACTTGCCTCCACAGGCATGCATACCTGCACACACACAGATGTGCATACATTCACACAGACACACACTGTAAATAAATCCTTTTGAAAACAAAAGCAGAGTTGGTATAACCCTTTCATTCAGATTGCCCAAATGTTAGCATTTTGGTATAATTGTTCTGTCCATTTCCCAAATGTGTGAGAGTAAGTTGCAGATATGTCTCTATTTTTTTTTTTTTTTTTTTTTTTTTTTTTTTTGTCTTCTTGAAGCAGGGTCTCTCTGTAGCCCCAGCTGTCCTGTGGCCTTGAACTCACAGAGATTCGCCTGCCTCTGCCTCCTGAGTCCTGGGACTAAAGGGTTGTGCCACCACGCCTGGCTTTACTTCTGTTTTTAAAATCATTTTTATTTTACGTGTATGAGTGTATTGTGTACATGTATGTAAGTGCACCCATGTTGTCCATGTTGTGCAGTGCCCACAGAAGCCAGAAGAGGGCGTTGGATCCCCCAGAACTGGAGACACAGACGGCTGTTAGCCACCATGTGGATGCTGGGAATCAAACCTGGGTCCTTTGGAAGAGCAGACAGTGCTTTTAACTGCTGAGCCATCTCTCCAGCCCCCTTTACCTCTATTTTTAAAAACATTTTTGTATAGTTTGTGTGAATATGGATATGTATGTGGAGTTCAGAGGACACTTTCATTGGTCCTTTCCTTCCACCATGTGGATTCTGGGGTTTGAAGTCAGGTTCTCAGGGTTGGCAGCAAGTGCTCTCACCTGCTGAGCCACCTCAATGATAAAAATAAAATGAAAATAAATATGTGGGTTTTTTTCCCCACAATGACATTACATTAGTGGTCCTCAAAGTACGATACCAGGGCCCGAAGCAGCTATATAATCTGGACATGTGCTAGAAACCTAACTTGAAGACCCCCATCCCAGGCCAACTGATTCTGATGACTTTGCTGTAGTTATGAAAAGAGATTAACATGCCAAAAGGAATGTCGCAGATACAGACATTACTTAGCTCTCACAAATTGTAGCTGTACTGACTTTGATAGCAAAGTTGACAAATGGAACACATTTACGATTAAAGAGAACCACCATAAATAATTTTGTCAAATCAGGTTTGATGGCACATACCTGCAATCCCAGCACTCAGGAGATGGAGGCAGGAGGATCAGGAGTTCACCATCATCCTTGCCTACTTAGAAATTTGAGATCAGTCTGGGCTACACCAAGACCCTATCTCAATAACAAGAATAACAAGGGTTGAACATAGTACACACCTTTAATCTCAACACTTGGGAAGCAGAGGCAGGCAGATCTCTGTGAGTTTGAGGCTAGCCTGGTCTACATAGAGAGTTCCAGGCCAGCCAGGGCTACATAGTGAGACCCTATAAACAAAACCAAACAACTACAACAAAATTTTGTTAAGACAAAGTGGTCAAGCATCATATTGGACAGTTTGGGAGCGGTCTCTAAGTTTTTTTTCTTTTTATTTCATTTTTTAAAAAAGATGTACTTGGGACTGGAGAGATGGCTCAGTGATTAAGAGCACTGGCTGCTTGGTGGTGCAGGCCCTTAATCCCAGCACTTGGGAGGCAGAGGCAGGGGGATCTTTGTGAGTTCAAGGCCAGCCTGGTCTACATAGACAGCTGGGGCTACAGGGAGACCCTGTCTCAAAAAGACACCACCCCTGTAATTCCAGTTCCAGGGAGTCTGATGTCCTCTTCTGACCTCCTCAAGCATTGCACGACACAGGTGCACTTACACACATGCAGGCAATACATTTTTATACATAAATTAAAAATAGTATTTTTAAAAGATTTACTTTTTTTTTTTTTTTGGTCTTTTTGAGACAGGGTCTCCTTGTAGCCCCAGCTGTCCTGGAACTCATTATGTAGACCAGGCTGGCCTTGAACTCACAGAGATCTGCCTGCCTCTGCCTCCCAAGTGCTGGGATCAAAGGCGTGCACCACCATGCCCGGCCTAAGATCTACTTTTTAAAAATCTTTTTTTAATTTTTATTTTTTATGTGTATGCGTGTATTGCCTGCATGTAGGTAAGTGCACCCGCGTCGTGCAGTGTCTGAGGAAGTCAGAGGCTGTCTGATCCCCTGGGAGTGAAGTTACTGACAGTTGTAGCTGCCATGTGGGTGCTGGGATTCAAACCTGGGTCTTCTGCAAGAACAACCAGTGTTCTTAACTGTTGAGCCATCTCTCCAGCCCCAAGATTTACTTTTTTTTGTTTTGGTCTTTTTGAAACACAGTCTCCCTGTAGCCCCAGCTGTCCTGGATTCCCTATGGAGACCAGGCTGGCCTCAAACTCACAGAGATCCACCTGCCTCTGGTCCTGAGTGCTGGGATAAAAGGTGTGCACCACCACGCCCGGCAAGATTTACTTTTTAATTATGTATACGTGTCTGTGTTGGGGTATGTGCACACGAGTGCAGGTGCTGGGTGGAAGCAGAGGCATTGGATCCTCTGGAGCTGAAGTTATAGGCAGGTGTGAGGCATCTGATGTGGGTGCTGGGAACTGAACCTGGGTCCTCTGCAAGAGCAGTATATGCTCTTAACCACTGAGCCATCTCTCCAGTCCCTAAGGTTTGTTAGTGTGTCCACTTAGAGACTGTTAGGTAAGGTAGCCAAGAGCAGAATCCACTGAGGTGTGGAAGTGGAAGCTCACTGTGTAGAAGAAAATATAATCCAGGGGGACAGTGAAGTCTATTGGTGAAAGGTCTGTCAACAGTGACAACTGATGCCAACAGAGCTACTGTAACTGCAGTTATTTACAGAACTGTGTCAATGGAGGCCTTTCCTGACCCTGACCAGAAGGGAATGGACTAAAAAACCAAAAATGACAAAGTGGACACAGTACTAGAAAACACTTATAAATGAGCAAAGGGGCTGGAGAAATGGCTCAGCGGTTAAGAGCACGTGCTGCTCCTCCAGAGGACCTGGGTTCAGCTCCCAGCTCTCACATCCTTGGGTCACTCCAGCTCCAGCACAGCCAAGGCCCTCTTCTGGCCTCCACCGGCAAGCACACAGGACACATACTAAAGTAAAAGGGGGGAAGGGGAGCAAGGGGATGTGAAGAGAGGATGTGGGGATGAGGAAGGCTCTGTGCTTTCCAGGTAGGGCATCTTCCATTGTTCATTACTGCAGGGGGAAAATGTTCATAGAATAGTTTAAGAACGGCTTACAAAGAACTGATACCCGGGGCTCATCCTTACGTATTTAGAGTTAATTGATCTGCGGTGTTGCCAGGTTCACAAAGATTTTTAAAAGGTTCCTAAGTGAAGTGATTTTTTAGTACGAAGCTAAAGTTGAGAATCACTGCTACAGAAACAAAACACAACACAAAACCTGAATGCAAGAGGTGGAGAGTTTAAATGCTAAGGAGTCTCGGCAAGCAAACGTAGCCAGGGGTTAGAATAAATTTAAAACAAAACAAAACAAAACACCTTTTTTCCCCTTCTCAGGTAGCCCACGCTGGTCTCCAACTCGCTAAGCAGATGAGAATGGCCTGTACCGCTGATCCTTCGGCTTCCATCCCCCCAGGGGCTGGGATGTCAGGCGTGCAGAACAGGCCAGGATCACCTACGCGGTGCTGGGGACCGCTGCCCAGCGGGAGCCAGCACACCTTTTCCGATACGGCGCTCAGTTTTTCCCACCACCTGATCAGCGCTTCTTGCACTCGGGGGTCGCAGGTAAAATAGACCTCCCACTTCCCTTCCCGCCGCAGCCTCAGCGGTGGGGCCGACGCCAGTGCGCATGCGCAAGCGGCGAGAGGGCCCCCCCCCCCCCCCCGCCCCCGCGCCGGCCCGCCCCCAGCCCCCCCCCCCCCCCCGCAGGCTGGGCGCCGCTGCCGCGCGCTCCCGCCGTTCTTTTTTCCCCCCGTGGCCCCGGCGTGGGAAGGAAGGAGGGAGGCCGCTATGGCTGACGAGATCGCCAAGGCTCAGGTCGCCCGGCCAGGCGGCGATACCATCTTCGGCAAGATCATCCGCAAGGAAATCCCGGCCAAGATCATCTTCGAGGACGACCGGGTAGGCCGCGCTTAGGGAAGCCCGATAGTCTCCGAGGGGGCCCGATGGCTTCCGAGGGGGCCCGACATCCTCCGAGGGGGTCCGATGACCTCCGAGGGGGCCCGGTGTCTTCCGAGGGGGCCGGACGTCCTCCGAGGGGGCCCTGCAGGACAAACCGCGGCCGTCCCTTGGCCTGGTCCGGAGCCCGCGTGGCCCGGCCGCCTCCTCCCGGCGCGTGCGGCCGCTCCGGTTACCCGTTATCTGCCAGGTGCGGCCTCCCGGCTCACCGCGGGCCCGGGCCGGGTGTCGGGGCCCCGGGGCCGCCCGGGTCCAGCAGGTGTCAGCCAGCTCGCAATCTGGCCGGCGCTCTCAGGAAACCCGATCCGCCGAGCTCGGTGCAATCGCCGTGATCTCCCGCGCGCAGCCGGCCGGGCGCGGTGCCGGGGTCCCCGGGGGAAGGGACCCACCCTGCGGTGCCGCACCTGCCTCGGGTCCCCCACCCCCACCCCCCTGCAGCTGGAACGACCCCTTGTGCATTCCACCGGAAACAGTTTTCGTTTGAAATGCTGCTGTAGGTTTTTAGTTTGTTGAGATAGGTCGTATGTACCCCAGGATGGCCCCGAATTCGCTGCGTAACGACCAGACCCCGAACCCCTGATCCTCCCGCCTTCACCTCCCAAGGCCTGGGATTGCAGCCCTGCACCGCCACGCCGGGCTAGACCGGAAGGAGTTTTGTGCCAAGGGAGCTGGAAGGTTGTTTATGTTCATTTCGTGATAGGTGACATCCCACTTGACCGCCACATTGAAAACATCTTGTGCAAATTACCTGCTGGACTCTGTTATTATTTATAGGTGTGGGGTCTCACAGCTGGGTAAGAGGTTGGCCTTTTGAGATGGAATGTTTTGTAAGTAGTTTGTTAATTTCGCTCTAAGAAATACAGGATAAGAAGGGTGTGGTGGTGCGGGCCTTTAATCCCTGCGCTCAGAGGCTGAGACAGGCCGATATATGAGAGTTGGAGGCCAGCCTGGTCCGCATAGGGAGTTCAGACCAACCAGGCTGCACTGTAAGACCTAAGCAATGTGGTCTGGAGTGGTGGTACAGGCCTTTAGTCCCAGCACTCAGGAGGCAGAGGCAGGTGAATCTCTTGAGTTCAAAGCCAGTCTGATCTACATAGCAAGTTCCAGGCCAGCTGGGGGCTACAGGGAGATCCTGTAAGAATATGAGAAAACATTTTACCAGTAGTGTCTACACAGAGTGCTTCCTGAAATTTGGTTTGGTTCCTTAGGTGAGTTTTATTTAAATATCTCTGTCACCAGTTGGAAGGAAGTTCTTCTGTTTTAGGAGATTAAACCTTGGGCCTTGTGGGTGCTATTGCAAGCCCTGGAAAGCCGGTTTCCTTCTAAAAGTTTGAAGTTGTTGGGTATAGAGGCTGACATCTAACCCCAGCACTGGGGAGGCTGAGGCAGGACAAATGTCTTGTGCTATAGTCCAGCCTGGGTTATAGAGTAAGACCCTGTCACAAAAGCAAAACAAAATAAGCTGTAAACAAAGTCAGTGCAGCACTTGGGAAGTGGAGGCAAGAGGATCCAAAGTTCAAAGCCAGCCTGGCCTACATGAGACCTTGTCTCAAAGAGGCCAAAACCCCAAACAAAAGTTTTCAGTTTTATAGAATGATCTTTGAAATAATGACCTTTGAACCCCACTGCACAAGCCTGAAGCATTCTAAATGATTCAGCATTTCATAGAATATGAAGTAGAATTACTCCGGAGACAAAGAAATGTGAATGGTCTCTGCCCGGCAGCCTCAGCCTGCCAAAGAGCGTGAGAGATAGAAAATATTCATGTAATATGTGCATTGGCCAGCTCTCCCAGTGGCAAATCATTTGTCTACTTGCTACTTAACTGTAAAACTTGGAAAAAAAGAGCATAGGTGCATTCCTTAAACTTTGAGTAAAGTTGGAAGATTACTTTTTTTTTTTTTAAGATTAGTTAACCAGATATCAAAGAACCACGTGATTACAAAGCTGATCAGTCCCTGTGATCAAACTCAGGTTCTCAGGTTTGGTGACCTTCACCTTCACCTCCTGAGCCATCTCATTGGCCCCTGAATAGCATTTTTTGTTTGTTTGTTTTGCATATGTATGTACCTGTGGTATGCATGCATATGTGTTGGGTGCACACATGTGTGGAGACCCAAAGTTGGCGTTCCATGTCTTACACAGCCCTCCTCTTTATTTATTGAGGCAGTTTCTCACTGAACTTGGAGCTCACAGATTTGACTAGTGTGGCTGGCCAGCTTGCCCCAGGGATCCTGTCTGCCTCCTGAGCACTAGGATTCAGGTGGTTACCTCACCTGCCTCCTTTTTATGTGGGTTCTGGCGAAGCAAACTTCAGGCCTCTCACTTGCTAGCAAGCACTTTACCCACTGAGCCATCTCCCCAGTTTTTCAGTTAGACAAAGGTAGGGTTGAGGGTGGAGAGAGGTTCATTGCAGTAGAGGGAGCACCAGGGGAAAAGCCTCTAAGCTAGAGAACTGTAGACAGTGTGACTTCAGCCGGAGGAGTTGATGAGATCACCGCGGCAAGGATGGCCTGGCTGGTTTCTACTCATTAAGTCACAGATGCAGTGTTACTGCCTCAGAATTGGATTTTTCTGCTGATCATCCACACCTACACCTTAGTGATCACATTTTTATTTATAGTCTTCTCACTAAGACAAAGTTACATGAAAAGGATCCTGGCCCGCATGTATTGTGTCCACTTTTGTTAGCATCTAGTTCGGTGCCTCCCATGTGGTTAGTGCTTGATGACTATGTGTCAAAAGAAGAGGCTTTAGCCTCCCAGATGATATACTAAACCTTTTTCTTTCTGCAGTGTCTTGCTTTCCATGACATTTCTCCTCAAGCACCAACACATTTTCTGGTGATACCCAAGAAACACATAGCCCAGATTTCTGCTGCAGAAGAGGACGATGAAAGTGTGAGTACATTTCCAACACTTTTTATTTTCACTGCTCTCTAAATGGAGAGTAAATTTTGTTCTTTTTAAAGTGTGTGTGTGTGTGTGTGTATGAGACATGAAAGTCCGAGGACACCTTGTGAAGTTGGCTCTGTGCTTCCACTATGTGGGTCCTAGGCGTCCAGCTCAAGATGTCTGACTTGGCAGCAATGCCTTTACAGGCTGAGCCATCTCACCAGCCCTAAATTTTTTTTTTTTTTTGTCTTTTTTGAGACAGGGTCTCCCTGTAGCCCCAGCTGGCCTGGGACTTACTATGTAGACCAGGCTAGCTTCGAACTCACAGAGATCCGCCTGCCTCTGCCTCCCGAGTGCTGGGATTAAAGGCATGTACCACCACGCCCAGCTAGGAAAAAATAAATTTTGAGACAGTTTCCCTAAGTTGCCCTGGCTGGCCTTTTTAAAAAATTTTTTGGACAGGGTCTCCCTGTAGCCCCAGCTGGCCTGGAACTCACTATGTAAACTAGGCTGGTCTTGAAATCACAGAGATCCCCTGCCTCCTGAGTGCTGGGACTAAAGGTGTGCACCACCACACTTGGCAATTTTTTGGATTTTTGAGACAGTGTCTCACTATGTAGCCCTGGCTGGCCTGGAACTCACTTTGTAGACCAAGCTGGCCTCAAACTCACAAAGATCTGCCCTCCTCTGCCTCTGACCCTGGAGTGCTGGGATTATAAGATCACCACCAGGCCAGGTCTCTAAAATTTTGTTCTTAAAGCAATGTCACATTTTTCTTTTCCTAAAGTCGTTACTAAGGAAAAACTAAAACTATTAGGATACTTGGAAATACTGTATAGTTTGAATTTGATAAAACAGTTAAGTTTGGAAATAAGATACATTTTATTGGTATGTCATGACCAGGAATTTGTATAGACGTGAAACAGAGGCGTATACTGACAGGAACATCACCAATGGGAACTTCCAAATCTTTTAAGTAAACTGTATTAGTCACTTTTCTGTTGCTGTGATAGAAACACTGACCCAAGCAATTTATAGCAGGAAGAGTTTATTTGAGCTTACAGTTCCAGGGGAATTACTGTCCGTCATGGCAGGGAGGCATGGTGGCTGGAGGTGGCTGGAGCAGGAGCAGCAGAAGCTAAGCTCTCACATCATCACACAGGCACAGGAAGCAAGAGAGCGACTGGAGATCTGGCAAGGCTTAAGAACTCTCTAAGGCCACCCCCAGTGACGTGCTTCCTCCAGGATAGCCCCACCTTCTAAAACCTCCCAGAACAGCGCCACCATGTGGGGACAAAATGTCCAAATACCTGGAGCCTATGGGGGACATTTTCATTCAAACCATCACATACACTATAACTACCCAAAGTAGATGCCATCAAGTTCATGTATAGAACACAGTGAACTTCCATAGTTTGCAGTTACAAAGATGTATGTCTGCTGTGTCTAGAAGTTTAGCTGCCAAATCCGTAACTTGTAGGAGGGACTGGCAGTTGAGGCCTGTAGGCCAGCTCTAGGTGGTACCAATTTTGATAAAGTTTTACTGGAGCACAGTTGTCCATGTGTTTAATTGTTGGTCACACTACCTTTGCAGTATATAGAGCTGAGTAGTTTTATCTGGGTATGCTAGAATATGCCAGTAGGTGGGGCTGGCCTGGAACTTGCTGTGTAGACCAGGTTGGCTTTGAACTCAAAGAGCTCCACCTGCTTCTGCCTCCCAGGTGCTGTCATTAAAGCTGTGTGCCACCACGCCTGGCTTTATTTTTTGAAACAGGGTCTCCCTATAGCCCCATCTGGCCTGGAACTTGCTATGCAGACCAGGCTGGCCTCAAACTCAAGAGATCTACTTGCCTCTGCCTCCCAAGTGCTGGGATTAAAGGCATGCGCCACCACACCCAGCCTAGCATTTTTTTTTTAATGTGTGTGTGTGTGTATGAGTGTATGAGTGTAATGCCTGCCTGATATAAGTGCACCCATGTCATGCAGTGCCCCAGGAGGTCAGAAGAGGGTGTTAGATCCCCCAGAACTGCAGTTACAGATGGTCGTTAGCCACCACGTGGTGCTGGGAACAGAACCTGGGTCCTCTGCAAGAGCAGCCAGTGCTTCTTAACCACTGAGCCATCTTGAGCCCCCATTTCTGGTAGCCCAGGCTGGCCTCCTTGGCTGTGGCTGCTCATCCACTCTTGTCTCAGGCAGTGTAAAGCACTTTACTTCTGTTTGTCAAGAGTGAGCCAACACTCTTAGCATCTCATCTGGTACCCTGACTCTGGTGCGCTAACCTTGATCATGCTTATTTTTTGGTCCTGTCTTAATCTTCCACGCAAACTCCTTAGCTAATACTAAGATATTAACTTTTAAGAAAGCTGTGAGGACTGGGCTAAGGAGGTGGCTGAATGTGTAAAGTGCTTGCTATGCAAGCATGAGGGCTGGAGTTCAAATCTTTAGCACATAGAGCACTCAGTACTCCTAAGATGAGATGGGAGGAGACTCGCTGGAAGCCTGTGGACCAGCCAGCCAGCATATGCAGTGGTGAGCAACCAAGGCCGGGTCTCAAACAAGGAGGAAGGCGAGGACTGATAACCAGGATTGTTGTCTTCTCAAGGCCTGAGATAGAAGTAAAGGCATTCCCGTTGGGCATAGTGGCGATGCCTGTTAATTACAGGGTTCAGGAGGCTGAGGAAGGAAGATCCTGATTTCCACAGCAAGACTGTATTTTAAAAGCAAGACAGCTAGCTGTGCAGGAAAGCTCACACCTTTAATCTCAGCATTTTGGAGGCAGAGGCAGGAGGATCTCTGTGAGATCTAGGCCAGCCTGGTCTACATAGGGAGTTCCAGGCCAACCAGGCTATATAATGAGACCCTGACTTAAAACAAAAAGAAGGGGCTGGAACGATGACTTAGCAGTTAAGAGCACTGGCTGATCTTGCAGAGGTCCTGGGTTCCATTCCCAGCACCCACATGGCAGCTAACAACTGTCCATAATTCTTCCTAGTGAGGCTTAAGGAGCTTATTCCATTGTAACTGGCACTTAGGGTATTGGGTAAAGAGGAAAGCCCATCTATTAAAACTCCACTTACTAACAACCTTTAGGTACTGTTGACGATCTAATAGAGAGATATACTGCTCTTGGATCAGAAGGCCTAACAAGAAGATGTCATTTCTTCAGTTTAAAGTGTTGACTCAAATTCAGTTAAAATAAAAATTTGGATCTTGACAAGCGGTTGCAGAATAGCTGGGGAAAGTCCACAGGCCCAGCAGCAGTGGAAGACCTTGAAGGATAAGGTAAAGGGTTTACCCAAGCAGCAGCATTTTCTGTGACAGTCATATCAGCTCAAGGGTAATTTAACTTAAGAACAAAACAATCCAAATGCAAGTATGTGCCTTCAACATGACAGTCAGTGAGGGAAGGAAGGATTTGATTTTGTGTTGTGTTTGGTAATCCTTTACTATGGAAAATATCAAATATTCAGGGAAAGAGTAAGCACTGAGTCCTTGGATACTTACCAGGTAGCTCCAGCATCCACTAGTGGGTCCATCCTGATTAAACTTGACCCATAGCTCCTCACCCTTGTGTTCCCAATCACAAGCTTTGGAGGGTGGGATTTTTTCCTTTGGTCTTTTTGAGACAAGGTCTCCCTGTAGCCCCAGCTGACCCGGAACTCACTATGTAGACCAGGCTGGCCTTGAACTCAGACATCCACCTGCCCCTCCCAAGTGCTGGGACTAAAGGCATGCGCCACCACACCTGGCATGGAGGGTAGAATTTTAAACTGTTAGGATGAATACTGGTCATATCGAAAACTGAAATTGGGATACAACCTCATGTACTTGGTATGAAAATCAACTCAGGTACATTAAAGACCTGTTGGGAATGTTTGTTTGGGGAGATTTTTGTTTGTTTGTTTGGTTTTGAAACAGGATTTCTCCCTATATAGCCTAGGCTGGCCTCAAAACCACAATCCTCTAAAGGATATTTTATAAGATGGCACACACCTGTGATCCCAGCACAGACAGCAGGATCACAAGTCTGGACATCCTGAGCTATGTACATAGTGAGACCCTGTCTCAAAAAAACAAAAACAAATTTTATTTCTGATGGATCCTAAGTTTTTATTTGATTTGACATTGTGTGTGGGTTGGTGAGTGGGCACATGGAGGTCAGGCCAACTTTGTGAAGTCTCCTACCATTACGAAGGTTCTAGGCATCGGATTCAGGTGGCCAGACTTGCACAGCAAGAGCTTTTCCTCTGAGCCTTCTTGCCAGCCCTGGAGGGGCAGATTTTATGTCTGATGTTTCTTGAAATTCCTAATGATTAAGCACCTGACTTTTAGGGGGTTTTCATTGTAAACCATGTGTGTTAGAGTGAGGAGGTTCCAGATGTTTGACCAAAGTGGAATGTGTTTTCAATTTGGCAATTTTGTTTTTCTTTGGACTTCTGTTGGCTTCCCCCTCCGGCCTCTGCTTGGGAGTGCTGGGGTCACAGGCACGGCCCAGCGCCCAGCAGCATCAATAGGGCAGCTTGACTGTTTCCTCATGGTGGGCAGGCGGAACTGTGCATCTCCTGTGCTTAAGAAGTGTTCTTTCTCTTTCCAGCTTCTTGGACATTTAATGATTGTTGGCAAGAAATGTGCTGCGGATTTGGGCCTGAACAAGGGCTATCGCATGGTGGTGAATGAAGGTGCGGATGGGGGACAGTCTGTCTATCACATTCATCTCCATGTTCTCGGAGGTCGGCAGATGAACTGGCCTCCTGGTTAAGCTTGCTGGATGGGCCTGGCTTTCCCTCCTGTAGCTGATCATTAAGTTGGCAAGTTCCAATATGTTAAACGGCACACATGTTTTTGCCTGTATATGGAGAGATTGAAGAGATGATTTAAAAACTGTGCCTAATAAAAGACATTGATGTGTCCAAGTTGCTTTATTAATTAGGAAATGCATAGGTGGATGGGGAGGGTGGGTTAGTTCTTCACTTTGGAGGTCTCTCAGGTATGTGCAGCTGGGTATCATGCTTCCACATGCTAGGCAAGGGCTGTGCTCTGAAGCAGGCCACAGCCCAGCTTCTCAGAGCCTCTTCCTGCGGAGGCCCTGGCATTGAACATTGTGTTGTTGGGTGGTGTGGCTAGTCTTGGAGAAATTACAAGAGCTCATGGTTAACTTGGCCCTGTCCTCACAGGCTAAAACATCACTCAGCGTTTGGGTCTCCCCTTCTTCTCTTCCGGTTTTTGAGACTCTGTAGCTCGCCAGCCTAGGACTCACTATTTAGACCAGACTGGCCTTGAACTTCTTTGGAGATACAGGAAAATGGGACCTTTATATGTAACAGTTTTTTCTCCTCTTCTCTTTAGGTGATGGTTAAGCCGTTTGTGTAGACGGTATCTCCTTTTACATTTTGTTGCGTACCCTTTCCCACTGCCACATGATCTGTGAAAGTCATTCTCTTTTCCTCGGTTTTTTTTTTTTTTTTTTGGCTTTATATTTTATACTGAGGGAGGTCTGGGGAAGAGTTCGGAGAGATTCGTGCCATAGGTCAGAACGGAGCAAGAAGCAGTGGAGGGTCAAGCACTCTCCCGAGGCATTCTCCCTGTTGCTGACTTAGCCAGGCCAGTGTTAGTGCATCAGGAGGATCCCCACAGATGTGTCTTCCTGGTTCTGTCTATGACCTCTGTCTTAAATTGTCCTGTGGTGGACAGTCTCTAGGCTAGCCCATGGGGACCCTCTTCTGGTCTCCACATCTTTGCAGTCTGAACCAGAGCATGAGTTCTGACCTGAAGTGGTAAAGGATGTTCTGCCCTGCACCGCGGTTTCTTGGATTGCTCACTGCTGTAGGCCGAATATTTATGTCCTCCAAATGCCTTCCCTCTATGATGATGCTGTAGGGAGAAGGGGCCTTTGTTAGGTCATGAGAAATAACACTGGATTTGCCTTTGGAGAACTCATCTGCCATGTGGGGACCCAGTGAGAAGACACCATCTGTTACTGGGAAGTGGGCCCTCACCAGACTCTGGATTATGAGAAAAGGTTGTGTTAGAAGCCGCCCAGTCTATGGCATTGTCACAGCATCTGAAACAGGCTTAGGCTTTGGGGGACGGCAGCAGAGGCTGAGGACATTCAAGCAGCCACTGGAAAGGCCTGTGCTGGGACCTCAGCCCCAGTCAAGCCTTCCGTCAGGCAACTGTCAGTGTCTGGCATCAGCCTCATGAGACTCCAAGCAGAGTAGCTTCCCAATTCCCGGCCCACAGAAGCTGAGAATACTGTTCCGAGCCACTGTGCTTTGGGGTGAGCTGTTATGTAGCCATATGTCCTGTTCTTTATCCTCACCGAATCACCACAGTGCGTTTCCCCACATCTCCTCGGCCCTGAGGGCCTTATGCCTATAGTTTGGTAAATGAGATGGGTGAGGAACTGATCTACGCCATTTCCAAGCCCGAGAAACCTCTCCCACATTGTCCCCAGTATTTTCCTTGTCTCTGTTAGAAATACAGAACGGACCCAGGAGAGAAGTCGGGGAGCTGAGTGATGGAAGAAGCCCGAGTGGCTGACTGGAGCTGTGCACTCCTGGCACAGTTCAGGTTTTATTTATGTGATGCCACTGAGTTTTCAAGGTCTAGATAACAGCAGTTAAGAATGTGTACAAGCTGGGCATGATGGCGCCCGCCTTTAGTCCCAGTCTCGGGAGGCAGAGGCAGGCAGATCTCTGTGAGGTCAAGGCCAGCCTGGTCTATGTAGGGAGTTCCAGGTCAGCTGGGGCTACAGAGAGACCCTGTCTCAAAAAGACCAAAAAGCAAAAAATGTTTACAAAGCTGGATGTGGTAGCTCACACCTTTAGTCCCAGGCAGCAGGCAGAGGCAGGTGAATCACTACAGCTACAGAGCTGGTAAGGTGGCTCAGTGGGTGTGCTGAATAGCTTTAGTGTCAGCTTGACACACCTGGGTTGAGGGAACCTCAATTGGGGAATTGCCTCAGGCCTGTGG
The DNA here is from genome assembly GCF_000622305.1 of Nannospalax galili. Taxonomy (NCBI): domain Eukaryota; kingdom Metazoa; phylum Chordata; class Mammalia; order Rodentia; family Spalacidae; genus Nannospalax; species Nannospalax galili. Next base: position 1,404,906 of record NW_008354694.1, on the reverse strand, counting down.
CCATGTCTGAGGGGGCATCTTTTTGAGTGATGTGGGAGGGCCCAGCCCACTGTGGGTGGTGCCACCCCTGGGCAGGTGGGCCTGTGTGGCATAAGAAAGCAGGCTGAGCAGGGGCCAAGGGAACAAGCCAGTAAGCAGCGTTCCTCCATGTCCTGTGCTCCAGCTCCTGCCTCCAGGTTCCTGCCCTGAGTTCCTACCTTGGGCTCCCTGATCAACTGTGACCTGGGAGATGTAAGACAAATAAACCCTTTCCTCCCCAAGTTGGTACTGGTCAGAGTGTTTGTCACAGCAATGAAGAACAAACTAGAACAATGGGTAAAGGCACATACTGCCAAGCCTGACAACCCACATGGTGGAGGGGAGAACAGACTCCTTCAGCTGTCTTCACTTTCATATGCATGCTGTCACACACATACACACACACACACACACACACACACACACGGTAAAGAAATTAAAAGAATGAGGTCTTTGTAGTAATATTCTATGATCCAGGAATGATAGAATCTTCCTGTATAAGGAAGCTTGAGGGAAACTCAATCAGCTTTCTGTACTATAACAAAATACTTGACACAACTTGTTTTTATTTTATTTGGGGGTGTGTGTGTCTTAATGTATAGCCCAGCCTGGCCTTCAACTCCAGATCCTACCCTAGCATTTGAAGTGCTGGGATTATAGGCATGTGCCACCACACCCAAAGGTTAAGTGGTTTGGGAGGTTCCAGTCCACGATCACACTGCTTTGGGATTGTGAAGAATCGGTGCGGTGTAGTAGAGTGTGCTCACAATCATGACCCAGATGGTCAACAAAGAGGAGGGGCCATGATCCTACAGCCCCTTCAGGACCCATCCCAGTCACCTAAGGACCTCTCCTATCCCCCACTTCCTAAAGGTTCCACCACTGCCCAACAGTACCACCTGGAGAACAAGCCTTTAATACGTGGGCTTTAGGACACTCAGGATTCACCTCACTATACTCCAGACTGGCCTTGAACGTGTGTGCTCAAGAGAATCCTCCCACCTCAGCATCCTGAATGGCTGGGGCTATAAATATGCACATTGTCTGGTTTATGTCCCTTTTTAATTTTACTTTTTTTCTGAGAGCATGTCAGGAAGAGGAGGCTCCTGGTAAGACCCTTTGCCTCTCTAAAACCCTCCATTCCTGGTGTGTTGTGTATGAGTGACAGCACAGGCCTGTCTAGGAGGTTTGAGGGATGAGCAGTGGTGGCACACGCCTTTAATCCCAGCACTCAGAGGCAGAGGCAGGTGGATCTCTGAGTTCAAGGCCAGCTGAGGCTACAGGGAGACCCTGTCTCAAAAAGACCAAAAAAAAAAAAAAAAAAAGCAGATGTTGAGGAAATACCTGGGTTAGCACAAGGAGACTTATGCTCAAAGACGTCTGTGGTAACTTTTTTTTTTTTTTTTTTAACAATGCAAGGGCTGCTAATAAGGGCTTGGTTGAATGAATTAGGTTTCACACCTGGAAATGTATAGTAGTCCACTGCTGTGGAAATCATTGTGGAAGCTGCTCAAAGAACTGAAGATAGACGTCCAAGTGTGCCGCACACCTGTAATCTCAGCACTTGGGAGGGGGAGGCAGGAGGATCCGGAGTAAGGTCATCCTTAGCTACCTGGTGAGTTTTGAGGCCAGCCTAAACTAGGCCTCAGTGGACTGGGGTTCAATTCCCAGCACTCATGACAGGCAACTCACAACCGTCTATAACTCCAGCTCCAGGAGATCCTGTGCCTTCTGTGGGCAGTGCGTGCACATGCAGATATCCAAGCAAACGCACACACATGTATAAATAAAAATAAAAATTTTTTTAAATTTTAAATCATAAGTAGCATGGCTTTTCACCAAGCCCTACCTCTTTCGTTGTTTGTTTTGTTTTGAGACAGGGTCTCCCTGTATCCCCAACCAGTCTGGAACTATGTAGACCAGGGTGGCCTCAATCTCACAGAGATCCACCCGCCTCTGTGGGGAGTGCCACCACACCTGGCTTTAGGCCCTAACCACTGCCTACTGCCACAGCAGGGACCACATTTCTGACACCAGGACTCTTGGAAGACAAACCACACCAAACTGTAGCAGTATGTGTCTAGATAATGGATCTGCCAGTGGGTAAGATACGGAGCTAGGCGATGAGTGAAGGATTTATTTCTGGGATTCTGAGGCCCCACTGGGCAGTTCGTATACTGCTTTTGCCTGTGCTTGGTCATGTCACTGTTGAATGCCGACGTGTCTTGCCGTTGGCACTTGCAGTGAACTGGAGTATCTGGATGGCCTGGGAACAATGAGCCATAACCTGGAATTGTGAACTGAAATAAACTTTGTTCGTCAAGTGGTTTTGAAAGAATATTTTATCATAGCACCAGGGGAAGAATCGAAGACCATTTTGCTATGAACAAGCGGTACCTATGTGTTAACATGCTGTGCCATTTGCTTGTAATGACAAAGTTCAGTTTCTGAACACTACTTTTTCTGTTCGAGGGATCCCTTGCTTCCCAAAAGAATTGAACTGGAGAGACACCGAGTCCTGGCCGCTCTGCCAGCAGTGATGTGAGCCCTGGACTTAGGCTCTGCCCATCAGATGCACTTATCTGGGATTTTGAATCTGAAACTAATGGCACAAAGGAACAAAGACAGTAGACACTTCTTTCTGATGTTGGTGGCAGCAGCTTCAAGTTGGCAAGCAGAACTATGTCTGTGTTGCCAACCCTTGGAGCCAGCGTTGAATGCCAGAGAAGACAACGGTGCAGGTGTGGCTCCTGAGTTCAGTGTCTCTCTGCACACCGGCTCTCTGGTTCCATTTTGATTGTGGTTTTTATTTATTTAGTTTTTGGTCTTATTGAGACAGGGTCTCCTTGTAACCCCAAGTGGCCTGGAACTCAGAGATCATAAATTAAAAAAAAAAAAATAGTAGTACTCAGGAGGCTGAGGCAGGCCAATCTCTCTGAGTTCAAGGCCAGCCTGGTCCACATAGTGAGTTTTCAGGCCAGCTGGGGCTACAGGAAGACCCTGTCTCAAAAAAACCAAAACCAAAACAAAACAAAAAAGTATCGAGGAGCTAAGTCAGCCATTCCTTTGGTCAAGTGCACTGATGTGACATTCAAGCAAGGTTTTGGGTTTCCAAATGCAATTACCATGGGACCATACAAGTTCAAGAATTGAGGAAGCCATGTGACTGTTTCTTGGGGTTTTGTGTGTGTGTGTGTGTGTGTGTGTGTGTGTGTGTGTGTGTGTGTAGCGAACCCAACTGCACACATGCTTGGAGGACATCTAGTGTACTCTCTGCCTTGTTCCCTTGAGACAGGGTCTATCACTGAACCTGGAGCTAGGCTGGTGACCAGCAAGCCCCAGCCATCTTGTCTCCACCACCCACAGCTCTGGGTTACAGGCATGGGTGGCCACACCTGGCTTTTACATGAATACTAGTGATTTGAACTTGGGCCTCAATACTTATGCAACAAGTGCACTAACCCACCAAGCCATCTCTCCAGCCCCCTTGTTTGTTTTAGACAGAATCTCATTATGTAACCCAGGCTAGCCTTGAACTCCAGATCCTCCTGCCCCCGCCTCCACAGTGCTGGATTACAGGCGTGCATCACCATGCCTTGCTTTTATGAGTACTTTTTTTTTTTTTTTCGGTCTTTTTTGAAACAGGGTCTCCCTGCAGCCCCAGCTGGCCTGGAACTCACTATGTAGACCAGACTGGCATTGAACTCACAGAGATCCACTTGCCTCTGCCTCCCAAGTGCTGGGACTACAGGCGTGTGCCACTGCACCTGGCCTTATGATTACTTCTTATATTGCTGAAATTTGTTTTGTGACTGAGTAATTGCACAAGCACATCCACTTAAAAAATTTTTTTATTTATATTTTATGTGTATGAGTGTATTGCCTACATGTATGTAAATGCACCCATGTCATGCAATGCCCTCAGCAGTCAGAAGAGGGCATTGGATTCCCCTGGAACTGGAGGTAAGGATGGTTCTTAGCTGCCATGTGGGTGCTGGGAATCGAATGTGGGTCCTCTGCAAGAGCAGTCAGTGCTCTTAACTGCTGAGCCATCATTCCAGCCCCCAGCAAATCCACTTTTTAGCATACAATTAAAAAGAAATGAGGGAGTAGAGAGATGGCTCAGCGGTTAAGAGCATTGACCGCTCTAGTAGAGAATCCAGGTTCGATCCTCAGCACCCACATGGCGGCTACGAACCACCTTTAACTCCAGTTCCAGGGGAATGTGCACTTACCTACATGCAGGCAATACACGCAAATAAATAAAATTAAAAAATAAATAAAAAATAGAAAAAAGAAATGAAAACGAGTAGATTCCAGTGTGAACTTTGTGGGGATGTGATACTTTAAAGAAGATGCATTAACTGTAACAAATGCACCGTTCTGGTGGGGTCACCAATAGTGGGGAGATTGTACATCTGTGGGTCAAGGGACAGGTAGGAAGTCTCTGATTTCCCCTCAATTTTGCTGTGAACCTGAAACTAATCTTTTAAAAAACTCATTTTTTAAGCTGGGCATGGTGACGCATGCCTTTAATCCCAGCACTCGGAGGCAGAGGCAGGCGGATCTCTGTGAGTTCAAGTCCAGCCTGAACTACATAGAGAGTTCCAGGCTAGCTGGGGCTACAGTGAGACCCTGTCTCAAAAAAAAAAAAAAAATTTAAGTGGCGTGTGGTAGTGCACATCTGTAATCCCAGCAGCTGGGAGGCAGAGGTGGAGGCAAGAAGATTTCTGAAGGTTCAAGGCAGGCCAGGCCGGGCTACATGGGAGGTCCAGGCCATCCAGGGCTACATAGCAAGATTCTGCCTCAAAAAACAAAAATAAACACAAAACCCAGGAAGGTTAAACATAGAGTAATCACATAGCCAATTAAAAAACCACAAGTAGGGCTGGAGAGATGGCTCAGTGGTTAAGAGCACTGACTGCTCTTGCAGAGGACCTGGGTTTGATTCCCGGCACCCACGTGGTGGCTACAGACCATCCTTGACGCCAGTTCCAGGGGAATGAGAAGCCCTCTTCTGACCTCCGTGGCATTGCACAATATGGGTGCACTCACATGCATGCAGGCAATACACTCATATACATAAAATAAAAATAATAAATAAAATATTTTTAAAAAACCCATAAGCACAATTAAGAGAACTGAAAACATGTTTTGAACGTGAACTGCCCCTCACAGGCTCATGAACCGGGCACTTGGTTGCTGATGGTCTTTTCAGAAGTGGCTGAATTCTGGTGGCTCTGACCTAACAGATGCATGAATCCCCTGATGATCTCACATGATGCATTACTGGCAGCTGCTGAAAAGCAGGTCTTTTTGGAGGAAGGGTCTGTGGGGGTGCTGGAAGATGCACCATGTTCCTAGCGCTGCCCTCTCTCTGCTTCCTGGCCACCATGAGGTAGCAGCCTTGCACACTCTCCTGCTGTGGGTACTCGGCCTCATCTTGGGCCCCAAGTAAGACCCAGCCGACCTCACCCTCTGAAACAATGAGGCAAAACTAATCTTCCTGTCGTTAAGCTGCTTTTCTGAAGTATTTGTGTCACAATGACAAAATCTGACCAGCACACATATGTCCACACGAAAACTCGTTCTAGAATGTTCATCGCAACATTACCTAGAATATCCAAATATACAAACAGCTGGCAAGTGTTAAATGATCGATAATACATGTGGATTGCCAAAGAATGGAAGATGATTTAGCCATGAGAGGAATGAAGTTGCCGATACTAGCGTCCACATTTGGATGCTGAATGGAAGAGGTCAGGCCTAAGCGTCACATGCTATATTAGCCCATAAACTGTCCGGATTTGTGGTTGTGTTTGGGGAAGTTGGGAGTGACACTGATGGGTGGGTTGCAGATGTCCTTTTACCTCACCTTACCTCCAACACTTTAGCACGTGCCCCCTAAGAATAGGACCTTCTATAAACAACAGCTTCCCACCTAGGAAAATTAGCAGTTTGATGATATCAAATACACAGTTTGTATTTAAAGATCTCTGCTTGTTCGTGAAATGTCTCTATAGTTGGTTCTAATCCCAGAGAGATTGTCACGAATGCACTGCATTATGGGTTAATGTCTCTCTAGCCCCTTTTCATCTATAATAGCTCCCATCCCTTTCTGCAGTGTTGGGTGTTGGTTGGTGGTGGTAGTGTTAGTGGAGTCAGTATGGATGTTTTTTGGTCTTTTTGAGATCCGGTCTCCCTGTAGCTGAAGCTGGCCTGGCCTCAGTTATGGATGGCTTTCATGACATTGGCTTTATAGAAGAGTTCTCTCCAATTCATCCTCCCCCACCAAGAACTCACAATGTATCCTAGAATTCACTATGTAGTCCAGGCTGGCCTCAAAATTGTGCTTTTCCTGCCTCTGCCACCCAAGTGGGGGCAGGGGGACTACAGGCTATGGGTGTGAGTCACCATGGCCTGGCTTCCTCCCTTCCCCTCCCTTTCCTTGTTCCTTGTAGTGGTGTAAGCTCAGTATTTGCTTTTCATGTGGCACAAAGGGTGGACGTGTGTGCTGGAGAGATGGCTCAGTGGCTGAGAGCACTGGGTGCTTTGCAGATGACCCGAGTGCGGTTCCCAGCACCCACATGGTAGCTGCCACTGTCCTTACCTCCAGTTCCAGAGGCTCTGACAGTCTCTCCTGTCCTCTGAAGGCACTGCGTGCATGGGTGCACTTACATGCATACAGGCAAAATACTCATACACGTAAAATGAATTAAAAATAAAGGTAAATAAAAATAATAAACATAAAAAGCTAGTCTTGCCCTATTGTCTTGGCACTTGTTTTGTTTTGTTTCTGTTTTTTGAGACAGGGTCTCCCTGCAACACCAGCTGGCCTGTAACTCTCTATGTAGACCAGGCTGGCCTTGAACTCACAGAGATTCACCTGCCTCTGAGTGCTGGGACTAAAGGCCTGTGCCACCACACCTGGCTCAATTGATTTTGACAAAAGTACCAAGACAGTTGGGTGTGGTGGCACATGCTTATAATCCCAGCACTCGGGAGGCAGAGGAAGTGGATCTCTGTGAGATTGAGGCAACCTGGTCTATGTAGGGAGTTCTAGACCAGTTGGCGCTACAGGGACCCCTCTTTCAAAAAAACTAATAAACGGCTAGAGAGATGGCTCGGCAGTTAAGAGCACAGGACCTGGATTCAATTTCCAGCACCCACATGGCAGCTAACAACCATCTGAAACTCTAGTTCCAGGGGAATTTAACACCATTTTCTGACCTCTGCAGGCATTGGGTGCATTTACATATATGCAGGCAATATACTCATACACATAAAATAAAAACATTGTAAGCCAGGTGTGGTGGTGCACGCCTTTAATCCCAGCACTTGGGAGGCAGGTGAATCTCTGTGAGTTTGAGGCCAGCCTGGTCTACATAGCGAGTTCCAGGACAGCTGGGACTACAGGGAGACCCTGTCTCAAAAAGACAAAAAAAATTTTTTTAAACCAATAAAAAAGGATTTTACTCTGGGTTCTCAATTCTTGTGTGTGCATGTGCATCTGCACGGGTGTGCAAGCACATGTGTGCCATCCTCGGCTGACATGAGACACCAGCTTTTTGAACATGAATTAAAGACCACTGGCTCTCTGGGAATCTTCCAGGCCTTCAGCACCAGGTTGGAATTCCTGAGGCACCTAGCCTCTCCAGTGTGTAAAGCCATTATAGGACCACCTAGCCTGTCTTGTAAGTCAATCTAATGACTCTTGGTTTGATTGCTTGGTGGGTGGATGGATGGATAAAGAAAATAGATGGATAAAGTAGATAGATAGATGATACATAGATAGATAGATGATAGATAGGTGACAGATAGATAGATAGATGATAGATAGATAGATAGATAGATAGATAGATAGATAGATAAATGGATGGCAGATTCTGTTTCTCAAAACAAGCCGGCCCAACACCTCCTTCAAAGCTCATGTGTTGAAGGCTTGGCCCTCAGTGCAGCAGCATTTAGAGGTGGGGCTTTGGGAAGTCTCTGAATTATGAGAGTTCTGACCACATGAATGGTTTTGTAACTTAATGGGCTATTGGGAGGTGATGGAAACTTCAGGAATTGGGGCCTAGTTGGAAGAAATGGGCGTGCCTTGACCGGCATATTTTTTTCCCTAGCCCTGTCCTTCTTCTCCCACTGCTTCCTGGCTGTCATGAGGTGAGCAGGTTTCTCACCATCCTCTGCCATGGTGCTCAGCCTCCCATAGGCCCAGAAACATGCAGCTGAGTAACAATGGACTGAAACCTCTGGAACCATGTGCTGAAGGTGATCTGCTGCCTTTCAGCTCATGTTCTTGGGTGTTCTGTCACAGTGATGGAAAGCTGACACGTACTCTAATCTATCCAAGCCCTGGACCATAGAGGCAGCCCTGGGATGGTGCTAGGATGCAGTTGAGGCTGTGAGTCTGATGGGCTGGGAGCAAGGATCAAATCAGGATTGAGGCTGGTCCAGCCAAGTCAGTGGGTACACAGCTCCCGCCTGTCCACCTGGCAGGTGCTCCCAGAACTCCTGCCTGGGACCCTTTCCAGCAGCACCCTTTATCTGTGGTTGCAGTTTTACTTACCGCAGTGAATGGTGGTACAAAAACATTAAACAGAAAATTCTACAAGTAAACAATAAGTGTGAAATCACTTTTTTTCCAGTGTAATGTTATATTAATTTGGGCAGGATGATACATACCTGTAATCCCAGTCCTTGGGAGGCTGATGTAGGAGGATTGGCGTGAGTTTTCAGTTAGTATAGTCTACACAGTGAGTATTATTAGGCCATCCAGATGTACATAGAAAAATGAACAAGAGCCCAGGTGTGATGGCACAGGGCTTTAATCCTAGCACTCATGAAACTGAGTCAGGTAGATCTCTGTGAGTTCGCGGTCACCCTGGCCTGCATAGTGAGTTCCAGGCCATCCAGGGTGACATAGTGAGACCCTGTCACAAAAAACAAAACATCATCATCATCAACAAATATATGCATATGTGTATCTGTGTATTGTTGTCCTCTGAACTGTGTCCAATTTATAAATCAAGCTTTATCATATGTATGCATGCATAGGAAAACACATAGTATACTCACGCAGGTTTGGTACCATCCACAGCTTTAGGCGTCCACTGGGGAGGAGGGTCTTAGGAATATCCTCTGTGGATACTGGGACTGTATACTCTGTAGACGCCTCCTTCTCCCCACCCAGGGCTGCCTCTGCACATGCAGGGGACAGAGAAATGACTCCCAGTGCAACCCCATGTCAGACTGGCCTGTTACACTGCTAGCTAGTGGGGTTTGTATTCTGTGTAGGCGCTCCCTAAAGTACAGAGCTTTTCCTCCAGCTTGGCCATGTGTTCACTGTTAGAAACGATGATACATAGCTATAAAAAAGAGCATGTTCCAGGCGTGGTGATACATGCCTGGAATCCCAGCACTCAGGAGGCTGAGATAGAAATGCTGCCAGTTCAGGACCAGCCTGGCTACAGATCAAGATCAAGTTCATCTTGAGTAGACCCTGTCTCAAAACAACAAAAATAAAGGGAGAAGAAAATGAAAATCAACTGAATTTCACAAACCTACATCAACCTTAGCATTACTAGCCTTTCATTTGTATAAAAATGAGGTGTAGTCTGCAAGTGTATGATTAGATTTGTGCTTAGCAATGCACTGCAGACATCTGTCTCATGATATTCAAATGTTCCGTATGATCATAGTCCCCTCTGAAGATGACCTGTAATCTATTTGGCCAAATCTTGTTTGGGGCCCGGCTTGTTTTCAACTTTTCAGTAATGTAAACAAATGCTGGGATAACCTCAGGGTACTAGATTATTTATTATACACCAACTTCATAGACAATCTGAGCTTTATCCAGAAGGAGGCAGCAAGCAACCATGCTGAGACTTTAAATTTTTTTTTTTTTTTTAAGGAAATCCATTTAGCTGGGCTTGGTGGCACAGGGTTTAATCCCAGCACTCAGGAGCAGAAGCATGTATATCTCTCTGAGTTCAAGGTCAGCCTAGTCCACATAGCGTTCCAGGCTGGCTAGGACACAGAGGGAGCCTCTGCCTTTTTGCTTTCTGTTTTTAAAACAGGGTCTCCCTGTAGCCCCCGCTGGCCTGGAACTCACTATGTAGACCAGGCTGGCCTCGAACTCACAGAGATCCGCCTGCCTCTGGCTCCCCAGTGCTGGGACTGCTTTTGTTTTTTGGAGGCAGAACTATACTGCTTGCATACACAATGCCCTCAGAAGCCAGAAGAGGAACTAGATCCCCTGGAACTGGAGACCAGTGCTAGTTGCCATGTGGGTGTTGGGACCTGAACCCAGATCCTTTAGAAGAACAGCCAGTGCTCTTAACCGCTGAGTCATCACTCCAGTCCCAAGACCCTGTCTTTAAAAAAAAAAAAAATTAACATGATCTCCTTTATATGAATAAGAAAACGAAAGGTGGCGAGAACATGCGGATCTCCCAGAGTAGCGAGTGCCTGGATGAGATGCAGTGCTGTCTTCCCGCTCCATCTTGTATTCTGCCCACATTCAGTTCCGTCCTGGGCACTGTGCCAGGATGCTATGACACCTGCGGAATAAGAGGATCCCGTCCCCCAGGGAGTCATTATCAGGTGTGAGGACAGGCTTCTGCGTAAATAGCTGAGTGGTTACACAGCGGAACAAACAGAAGGGCCCAGGAAGCAAAAAACTCGCGTTGCCGTGGGGCTGGGCATGGCTTTATCAGGAGGAGGACAAGATCTGAGGGTGCCTGGTGTTGCCTGATGGGGAGATGGTGTTGAAGGCCTGTGCCTATCTCACATGCTAAAGGGAAAAGTATATTTTTTTGGAGACAGGGTCTCACCATGTAGCTCTGGCTGTCTTGAACTTGCTACATAGACCATCTGGCCTTGAACTCAGAGATCTGCCTGCCTCTGCCTCTTGAGTGCTGGGATCAAAGGTGTGGGCCACCACGTCTGGCAGTATTATATGCTTTTTTTTTTTTCGTTTTTTTTGGTCTTTTTGAGACAGGGTCTCCCTGCAGCCCCAGCTGGCCTGGAACTCACTATGTAGACCAGGCTGGCCTTGAACTCACAGAGATCCGCCTGCCTCTGCCTCCCAAGTGCTGGGACTACAGGCATGCACCACCACACCCAGGTTATTATATGCTTTTAAAAAAATTTATTTCAGGTGTGGCACATGCCTTTAATCCCAGTACTGGGAGGCAGACCCCCCCCCATCTCCATCAGAGTTCAGTGACCCCATCAGGTTACTACCCACACAGTCGTGTGTCTTGAATTCTTTTTTTTTCCGGTCTTTTTGAGATAGGGTCTCCCTGTAGCCCCAGCTGTCCTGGGATTAAAGGCATGTGCTACCATGTCTAGCTTTTTATTTATTTTAAAGGAATGATTTATTTTGGCTCATGGTTTCAGATTCTTTCTTTCTTTCTTTTTCTTTTTCTTTCTTCTTTCTCTTTCTTTCTTTCTTTCTTCCTTTCTTTCTTTCTTCTTTCTGCCTTTTTGAAGCAGGGTTTCCCTGTAAGCCCCAGCTGTCCTGGAACTCACTATGTAGACCAGGCTGGCCTTGAACTCACAGAGATCCACCTGCCTCTGCCTCCCAAGTGCTGGGATTAAAGGTGTGTGCCACCATGCCCGGCCCCCAAAATAAATATTTTTAATAGTGTATGTGTGTGGTGTATGTGCGTGTGCGTGATGTGGGGGAGGGACACATGTGCCATAGCATGCGTGTGAAGGTCAAAGGACAACTTTGTTCCCTCCGTCCACCTTTATGTTGAACTTGGGTCACCAGGCTTGTGATGTAATCACATTTATCTGCTGAGCCATCCTACCAGCTCTATGACTCCTTTTTTAAAAGAGAAGACAGATGACGGTCAGAATGGTTAAGGAACTGAGCACTCTGAGGCCTGGTGGTGACGCGGGTATGTGATCCCAGCTATGAGGGAAGCTGAGACAGGAGGCCTGCAGGTTCCCGGCCTGGCCTGCCTGGACAACTTAGTGGGACCCCTGTTTCAGAATATAGAGCAGAAAAACAATGAGGATGTTGCTGAGTGGTTACCTAGCCTGTGTGAGGCCTGGGCTTCAATTCTCAGTATTGGAAAGGAAGGAAGGAAGGGAGAGAAGAAGGGAGGAAGGAAGGGAGGGAGGGAGAGAGAAGGGAGGGGGAAAGAAAGGGAGGGAGGGAACAAAGACAAAAGTGCCAGGGAGGAAGGGGGTGGACTTTGGCAGAACGTTGGAACCATTTTTTTAAAAAAAAGATTTTATTTTTATTTTATGTTTATGTTTTACCTGCATATACGTAAATGCACCATATGCATGCAATGCCCACAGAAGCCAGAAGAGGGCATTGGAGCCCCTGGATTTGTAGTTAAAGACAGGTGTTAGCTGCCAGTGCCACCCTTGGATCCTTTGGAAGAGCAGCCAGTGCTCTTAACCGTTGAGCCATCTCTCCAGTCCCAGAACTATCTTTTTCTTTTTCATTTTTCTTTTGAGATAGGGTCTCATGCAGCCCAGGCTTTGAACTCACTATGAAGCCAAGGATGACCTTGAACTTCAATCTTCCTGCTTCCACCTTCCAAGCACTGGGATTGCTGGTGTGTGTCACCACACCTGGCATATGTGGCACCAACCCAGGGCTTTGTGTACACCACGGGAAAGCACTCTATCATTGGAGCTCCGTCCCAGCCCTGAACTCACATTTGAATGTGGATTTGTCAAGCCCACAAAGGGTTGGTAGATTTTCAACAGACAGACTAAGAAAGACAAGAAATACAGGGATCAGCAAGGGGGGCATCAGTGTACCTGGAGGGTGACCAAGGAGAAATCTGAAGAACCTGGGTACTGCCAGACCTGGGGGCGAAGGCTGAGCCAGGCTGGAGAACCAAAGTGAATCACCGATATTGTACAGGATTAATCTGGTACATTGTGCAAGGGACAGGAAACTAGCTAGGGGGGTGTTAAAATAATCAGAGCCAAAGATAAAGAAGGAATGCTAACCGAGAGACATTACTAAGATAAAATCCACAGGTCTTGGATCTCATTAGATGGGCGGGGGGTGGGGGTAGCTGTGATTAAGGTCTCAGCCAGGGGAACGTGAGTAAGAGATGGGGTGGCAGACAGGTGAGTTCACTTTTCTTATATGAAGTGAAGAAGCTGTGTGTCTGGGTGTCTGTGTATCTGTGTGTGTCTGTGTGTCTGTCTGTCTGAGTTCATAGGGAAGTTAGACTTGGAGAGCTGAAGGTTTAGACAGGGTGCCTGAAAAACAGAAGAAATGTTTGAGCCAGGCATGGTGGCGCATGCTTTTAATCCCTAATCCCAGCACTCGGGAGGTAGATGCAGATGGATCTCTGTGAGTTCCAGGCCAGCCTGGTCTACACAGTGAGTTCAGGCCAGCTGGGGCTACAGGGAGACCCTGTCTCAAAAAGACCAAAAAAAAAAAAAAAAGCCCAATGAGACCCCCATATCAAAAAAGAAAAGACTGGACTGCTGCACACCTTTGATTCCAGCACTTGGAAGGCAGAGGCAGGTGGATCTCTGAGTTCCAGGTCAAGCTGGTCTACATAGGGAGTTCCAGGCCAGCCAGAGCTACATAGTGAGACCCTATCTCAAAACAAACAGAAAGTAAAAACAAAACAAGAAGATTCAGTGGAGGAAGCTGGCCTAGTGGTCCAGGCTGGCACAGTGGTACAGGTGGGCCTAGTGGTACAGGATGGCACAGTGGTCCAGGCTGGCACAGTGGTACAGGCGGGCCTAGTGGTACAGGAGGGCCTAGTGGTACAGGATGGCCGAGTGGTACAGGCGGGCCTAGTGGTACAGGATGGCCGAGTGGTACAGGCTGGCATAGTGGTACAGGCTGGCTGGCACAGTGGTACAGGTGGGCCTAGTGGTACAGGTGGGCCTAGTGGTACAGGATGGCCGAGTGGTACAGGCTGGCATAGTGGTACAGGAGGGCCTAGTGGTACAGGATGGCCGAGTGGTACAGGCTGGCATAGTGGTACAGGCTGGCAGTACCAGCACTTGGGAAGCAGCAGCAGGAGGATGGTAAGGTGCCGGCCAGCTTGTGCTGCATAGGAGACCTTGTTTCCAAAAAACCCCAACCCAAACCCAAACAACAAAAATAAAGACAAAAATCAAAAGGGATGTTCAGACCCTTGTAAGCTGCTATTCCACCACTGGGTTTCATCAAGATACAAAATCAGGAGCTGGAGAGATGACTCAGCAGTTTAGAGCACTTGTTGCTCTTGCAGTGGGCCTAAGTGAACAGTTCCCAGCACCCACATGGCAGCTAACTACCACCAGTTCCAGGGGCTCTAATGCCCTCTTTTGACCTCATTGGGCACCAGGCACACACATGATGCACATATGTACATGCAGGCAAACACTCATACATGTTAGATAAATCTTTCAAAGGACAAAATCAGCAAACCAGTAAAATAGCCCAGCTGGTAAAGGCACTCCTCCCTAAACCTGAAAACCTCAGTTCAATCCTCAGGATCTACGTTGAAGGAGAGAACAGACTCTGAAAAGTCACCCTCTGACCACACATTTGACATGGCAGGCACACATATACAGACACACAGACACAGACACAGACACAGACACACACACACACACACACACACACTAAGTAAAATGTGATTAAAAAAAAAAAAAAGAGGCTGGAGAGATGGCTCAGAGGTTAAAGGCACTGGCTGCTCTTGCAGAGGACCTGAGTTCAGTCCCAGCACCCACATAGTAGCTAACAACCATCTGTAACTCCAGTTCCAGGGATGTCCAATGCCCTCTTCTGGCCTCTGTGGGCACTGCATGCGTGGGTGCATTTAACATACATGCAGGCAACACACTCATAATAAATAGCTTTAAAGAAAAAAGAAAAAAAAGAGGGTGACAGGAGGAAGAATGAGTGGAAGAGACAGGAAAGATTCCGGGTGGGCCAGTGTAACTGAATCACTGGGAGAAGTTTCTGGAATATGGGGGGTGGGGGACCCTCCCCCAACTCAGCACTCCTGCAGAGATAGCAGCCAGTAGGATGAGCCCTTTGAGAGGCTAGTTTTCAGCACCTCTCAATTAGGACTGGAGCTCTCTGTCCTTGGAAGGTCACATGTCCCACCACTTGCCTTGGAACTAGAGACATGTTTGTTCTGTTCTGTGTAGTAAATATCCCAAGACTTTCCATGCAGCTCTTGTTTTGGACATGCCCTCCTTTCCCAGAAACTCACCCCACAGCTTTCCTCTGTGGTTTCTTTCTAATTGTCCCCACTGCCTAGAACACCCACGCCCTCCCAGTCACAGCTCCAGCAAATGTTCCTCATCCCGGCACAAGTAATTCTTATTCCAAGTCTGCTCTTCGACCCGAGACAGGGTCTCACTATGTAGCTCAGACTGTCCTTAAACTCATGCTTCTCCTGCCTCCGCCTCCTACGTCTTGGATTACAGGCCTGAGCCACCATGCTTGGCATCAAATCACTTTTTAAAAAAATATATTAATTGAAAATGTTTTTGGTTTTTATTTTTAAAAGACAGAGTCTCAGGTGTCCCAGGCTGGCCTGAAATTCATTATGTAGCCAAGAATGACCTTGAACTTTTGATTCTCCTGCCCAATGCTGGAATAATAGGCATGTGCCACCCACCATCCTAGGTTTATGTGATGCTGGGGATTAAACCCAGGACTTTGTGCCTCCTAGGCAAGCACTCTACCAACTGACCTATATTCCTAGCCCCTGTTTTGGTTTTGGAGACATGGTCTCATTCTCTAGTCAGCCTGGCCTGGAATTCACTAGACAAAATTGTGCAGTCCTCCACCTCAGCCTCCTGACTATTGAGATTTATAGGTGTGAGCCACCAGGCCCAGCCTAAGTCACTTTTTTTTTTTTTTTGAGATAGGGACACACATATCCCAGGCTGGCCTCAAAATCATTCCGTAGCCAAGGATAACTTAACTTCTGACCCTCTTGCCTCTATTTCAAAAGTGCTAGGATTATTGGTCTATATCACCATGCCAAATTCATGAGGTGCTGAAATGGAACTCAGGGCTTTGTGCATGCTGGGGAGGACTCTACTAATCTAGTCACATCCCCAGGCCTCAAATCACTTTCAAGAGTGTTTTGGGGGCTTAAAAAGTGATACCCCAAAATGAAGGCCTCAGAAGCAAAGTGTCTTCCTGACTTTATCCTGTGTTCCCATTCTCATCTCCAAGTAGGCTAGGCTGATAGGCCAGCGAGCCCCAAGGATCTCACTGGGATCACTAGCATGGGCCACCACAGCCAGCTTTTTTTATGTGGGTTCTGGGCATTGAACTCAGGTCTTCATGCGTGTGTACTGACTGAACAATCTCCCCAGCCCCAAGTGCTTTTTAGACTCATTGTTTCATTTGATGTAATCACAGTGCTCTAATGATGGGCCATTAGGTAAAATAATGAGATGAGTCAATATAATTCTTTTTAAGGGCCACCTCTGGCTCTTTGAGCCTGCCATCCTCCTGGGCAGCTCTAAGCAAGGCTGCTAGGGGAGGAGGTGAGCAGAATTCTCCTTCCTACAGCCCCTTTGACCATCACAGGCTCCTAGCAGCTAGGCCTCCCAGTTTGGAAAAGTCTTGGCCAGGCACTCCAGTTCTCCCAAACTGCTCAAACTGGGAATCAAGTTAAGGGGGAGGAACCAGCTTCTAGTGGTTAATAACAGGCTGTTTATAGTCTGGAGCAGTCATGAGGCAGGAACCAGCAGAGGCAAGCTGGGAGGTCATGTGGGAGGTCACATACACACACAGTGAGCCTCCTGGCATGGGACAACAGCTCGGCACATGTCCCTTGCTGGGACAGAGCACAGGCTAGGCTTTCCTCCTTCTCACAGTGCGCTCTTCTGTCCCTTCTACTCTGCTCTCGTTTCTCTCTAGCCCAGACTTCTCTCATGGAAGACAACACTTTCCCCAGTAACTGCATCTGGCAACTTTGGGCAGGTGAATTCTCTGAGACTCAGTTTCCTTCTTGGTAAAATGGAGCTGATGATGGAGCCCTCCCACCCCATCCTTCAAGACACATGGGGAAATGCTTCACCCAGTGTTTGGCAAGCAGTGGCTAAATCCTCCACCCTAGCCTTTCCCCTAAGAGGCGCTTTTCCTTACAGTTCTGTCCTCTTTGCCCTACTGGGCCACTTCCACTGCCTTTTGCCTAAGCTCCTACTGCCTCAGGGGATGGACCAAGAAGCAGGCTCAATCGTGGAGAGAGGTGACCATGGGTATGGGTATGGGAAGGCTGGCCCCATAAGGCCACACCCTAAGCCTCTCTATTAAACAGCTTATAGTATTTTGGGGGTGGAGTGGAGGGAGGTGTAGGATGGAAGAGGCCCTGCTACTGTTGGCTTCTTCTGCCCTTCCCTCTGCTTCTTGCAAAGCCTTAGGTCAGACCTTGCTGTGTAAACAGCAGGAAAGACCCCTCCATTCTCTGGGTCACAGTGGAGTCTGGGCTAGAAGTAAGAGAGGAAGAATAGACTAAAGGGCAGACTGGGAGCTAGACCTACTGGTGGGGCCCTGTAGTTTCATTCTGCTGTGGTGATAAAACACTGACCAAAAGCATCTTCAGGGAGGACATTCTGATTTATTTGCTGTACACTCTCAGGTCAGTGCTCATCATTCAGGCAGCTCAGGGCAGGAACTCAAAGCCTACACCCATGGAGGAATGCTGCTTGCTGGCTCACAGATGCATGCTCAGCTAGCTTTCTTATACAGCTCAAGACTACCAGCCTAGGGAATGATGCCACCCACATTAGGCTGCACACGCCTACATCAGTTATCAATCAAGGCATAATCCCCCCCAGACATGGCCACAGGCCAATCTGATCTGAAAAGCCCCTCAATTGAGAACTCCTCTTCTCAGCTGACTCTGGACTGTGTCAGGCTGGTAGTTCAAGTAGGACAGATCCCATCTCTGCCATTTAGCAGGCCAGGGTAATTTCTCTGTGCCCCAGTTTACTAACTGTAAAGCAGCATTATATCATGCCTGCCTTAGAGGGCTGTCATGAGAATTAAATGTGTGTGCTTAAAGCACTTAGAATACAGCTTAGTCACAGTTACTATATACTCTTGGCTACAAACAGCCTGTTCATTAGCCACAGGAAACTGACCACTTAACTTTATCTCCTAGCCTGTCTGTAATCCCAGCACTCAGAGAAGCTGAAACAGGAAGATCGGTGGGAGTTCATGGCTAACCTGGGCTAGACGGTGAGTTCCTAGGGCCAGGTCAGCTTGGGCTATAGAGCAAGAGAGCCTGCCTGAAAGAAAAACCCCAAAAGTCAGGAGGAAAATGACAGCCCAACTTCCCACATAGACCAGTTTCAGTTGACTTGGTAATGATAGTCCTCACCCTCATCCTCACACACAATGGTAGACGGTGCTAGCCGGTCAGCTGATCCTCACACACAATGGTAGATGGTGCTAGCCGGTCAGCTGATCCTCACACACAATGGTAGATGGTGCTAGCCGGTCAGCTGATCCTCACACACAATGGTAGATGGTGCTAGCCGGTCAGCTGAGCCTCATACACAATGGTAGACGGTGCTAGCCGGTCAGCTGAGCCTCATACACAATGGTAGACGGTGCTAGCCAGTCAGGTCTTTCTATGCTCTGCCTCCGTGTCTGTACCGTACATGGAAAGTCACTTCATTCCACTCTCTCCCTTTGTTTCTGCTGTCCGCGGTCTTTCCCCGTCTATAAAAACCAACCTCTGCTTAGCTCATCGGAAGATTTTATTCCATGGAGCCAAGTGTTGCCTGATTCTAGAGTAGACAATAAACCCAATTAAGACCACAAGACTAAATCATTATAATCTTGTCCTTCGGTAAAATTTTCCTATGAGAAAGACCAATGCTCTACCTCCTAAGAATGTGTCAATCTAACACAGTATGAGCAAAGGATTTTCTGGGCATGGTGGTGCACACCTGTATTCCCAGCATGTGGCAGCCAGAGGCAGAAGGATGAGAAGTTCAAGGCTAGCTTTGGCTGCATAGTGAGCTGCAGGCTAGCCTGGGCTACATGAGACCCTGTTTCAAACAAGCACAGAAGTGACTGGCACACACATACCTGTAACTGGGGAAGCTGAGGCAGGAGAGTTGGTGTTTGCGGTCAGCCTGGGCTACGTAATGAGACCTTGTCACAAAATAAAGTTTAAACTAAGTGCTGGGAGCCAGGCACAGTGGTGCACATGAAAATCCCAGCACTTGGGCCGGGCATGGTAGCACTCTCCTCTTGTCCCAGCAGGCAGAGGCAGCGGATCTCTGTGAGTTCAAGGCCAGCCTGGTCAACAAAGTGAGTTCCAGGCCAGAGGGAGCTACAGGGAGACCCTATCACAAAAAGACCAAAAAAAAAAACCCAGCACTTGGGAGGTAGAGGCAGGAGGATCAGGAGTTCAAGGTCATCCTTCGTTATAGTTTTAGGCCAGTCTAGAATACATGAGAGACCCTGTTTCAAAGGCCACGCACAAAAAGGGGAGGAGCGATGTAGCTCAGTGGCAGACTGTGCTCAGGGTAGAGCACCAGCTTACTACACAGGAGACCCTGGGATTAATCCCCCAGACCATAAAAGAAAAAGGAATCATAGTATTTAAAACATTAAAAAATATTTTATTTATTATTTTATGTGTATGAGCGTATTGCCTGCATGTATGTGAGTGCACCTGTGTCCTGCAATGCTGCGGAGCTCAGAAGAGGGCTTCGGATTCCCCTGGAACTGGAGTTAAGGACAGTTCGTAGCTGCCATGCAGGTTCTGGGAATCGAACTCAGGTCCTCTGCAAGGGCAGTCAAGTCAGTGCTCTTAACCGCTGAGCCATCTCTCCAGCCCCTAAAACATTTTTTTTTTTTTTGGTCTTTTTGAGACAGGATCTCCCTGTAGCCCCAGCTGTCCTGGAACTCACTATGTAGACCAGGCTGGCCTTGAACTCACAGAAATCCGCCTGCTTCTGCCTCCCGAGTGCTGGGATTAAAGGCGTGCGCTACCACGCCCAGCCCTAAAACATTTTTAAAAATTTATTTTTATGTGTATGAACGCATTGCCTGCATATACACAAGTGCACTGGTGTTGTGCAATGCCAGAGGAGGTAAGAGGGCATTGGATCCCCTGAAAAAGGAGTTATGAACAGTTGTTAGCCACCATGTGGGTGCTGGGATTCAAACCACAGTCTTCTACAAGAGCCCCCAGTGCTCTTACCCGCTGAACCATCTCTCCAGTCCCATAGTATTTAATACAGTCTTCCTCTCCATGAGGGCAGGAACCATATCTGTTGTGTTCACCACCACATTCTTGGTGCCCAGCCAGGGTCTCATGATGCACCGTAATAAGTTATGAGACGTGAGTGGAGACTGGAGAGACGGAAGGAAGAGGCGTAACCTAGGTTAGAAAATCTGTGCCACAGCTTTTGCACAATGGCTCACTGTCACCTTTGGGCCCTTGGCTGTGACTCCATCAGAACTGTGAAATAAATACAGTGGTAGTTTCTACGTCACAGGGCTTTGAAAACAGTTTGAGTCCAGTGTGGTGGTGTATACTGTAATCCCAGCATTTGGGAAGTGGAGGCAGGAGGATTAGGAGTTCAAGGTTGTCCTTGGCTATATAGAGAGTTCAAGGCTAGCCTGGGCTACATGAGAAAGATACAGAGGGAGGGAGGGAGGGAGAGGGAGAGGAAGGGAGAGAGGGGGGAGAGAGAGAGAGAGAGAGGGAGGGAGAGAGAGAGATCCTTGTTGAGTCAGGGCCAGAGAAAGGCCAGAGGCCAGAGGTGGGGCTCTAGGACTAGGATGAAACCTGAGAGTCTGGGAGAAATGCCGCATTTAGGAGAGAGTAGGCCAGGCAGGACAGGGCCATGCCCCACGAGTCTCCAGCCTTGCTCAGATGCCAGCTGGCATCAGCACAGATGGGCTTAAACCAGAAGCCAGCATAGGTCACCTAGCCCAGGCTCCTTCCATCTCCTGCAGGTAAGAGGACAATACCAGCTTCTGAGAAAATGAAGAGGGGGACATGACAGGAACCCAGGTACTACAAGTCCTAGCCCCATGCCGTTCCTCCACCATGATCAAAAGCAGTCAAAGCTCAAGGAAGATCCGTCCAAGGGAAGCATGCCTCCTGTAACAGCTATTTAAACAGGGCTTTGTAACTGTCCACAGGGGCTGGAGTGGAGCTCAGTGGTAGAGTGCTTGCCTAGCACTCAGGAGACTCTGGGTTTGATCCCCAGCACCACCAAATGAATAAATGAATGAATGAATGAATGAATGAGGCATCTTGTTAAAGGGTAGGGGTCTAGGGACATAGCTAGGTTAGCAGAGTGCTTGCTCAGCACGCATGAAGCCCCGGGTCGATCTCCAGCACTACATAAACCAGGTGCAGTGAGTGGTACATACCTGTAGCCCCAGCTCTTAGGAGGGGAAGGGAGGAGGATCAGAAGTTCAAGGTTATCCTTGGCTACACAGCTAGTTTCGAGCCAGCCTGGTATACCTGCGACCCTTTCTTGAGAAGGGAGCAGGCGGAAGAGGAGGATACGGAAAAAAAAAAGGTTCAACATTTCATATACCTTTATTAATTATGATTCGTGTGGCGTGTGGTTCATTCAGTGTGTGATGTTCCAGTGAGTTCCCTTCATTATGGAGCGCCACCATGTACCAGCTCTGGGACCTTGGGAATGCCCGTCTCTGGTCTTCAGGATTGTCATTTGAAGCATGAAGGTGACAGTGCTGCCCCACAGAGCTGACCCTGGGGGTCAGGTTGGAACATAAACATGGAAGCATGTGTTCTTGGTCAAATTCTCAACAAATGGGGCACAAGTATGTAAACCAGACCATTCTCTGTACCTTTCAGTTTCCACATCTGAAAAACGGGTGTGGAGGAATCAAACTAGATGAACCTGGCACAGTCTCCAGCTCATATGAGCAAGCAGCACCCTGTGCATCACTGTCACTAACTGAAGGTGGCTCTCATTTAGACCTCAGGCGAATCCCATGAGGGAGAAGCATTGTTAGACTCATCTTGAAATACGGAAACAAAGACTGAGGAGTGTTTACCCAACAACACTAGCTAATTAACAGACAGCAAGGCGAGGGCTGGAGCCCCATTGCCCTGCCACACCAGGCAGCGGTCAGAGCTCCAAGCAGGGCAGATGGCAGTTGGGGCACATCTGTCAGCGGAGCCCAAAGAATGGCGTCAACACAAAACTAGGTTCTGGCAGTTGCTGACGCATTTCCAGCCCATACTGCATAGTCAGCCTGTTCCCTCTGGGACTTGAGACAGAGAGAAAGGAGCTCTAGTTTGCTTTCATACTGCTGTGATGAAAACACTGACCCGCACTAACTCAGGGAGGAAAGGGTTTATTTGGCTTACAGCTCACAGTCCATCATCAAGGGAAGCCAAGGCAGGAGCTCAGGGCAGGAACCTGGAGCACAGACCGCGGAGGAACGCTGCTTACTGGCTCCCCTGGCCCGTGCTCAACTTTTTTTTTTTGTTTTGTTTTTTGTTTTGTTTTTTGAGACAGGGTCTCCCTTGTAGCCCCAGATGGCCTGGAACTCACTATGTGGACCATGTTGGCCTTGAACTCAGAGATCTGCCTGCCTCTGCCTCCTGAGTGCTGGGATTAAAAGTGTGCACCACCACACCCAGCCTTCGACCTTTCTTTTTTTTAAATTTTTTTATTTTTTAATTTTGAGACAGGGTCTCCCTGTAGCCCCAGCTGGCCTGGAACTCGCTGTGTAGACCAAGCTAGCCTCAAACTCCCAGAGATTCACCTGCCTCTGCCCCCGAGTACTGGGATTAAACACGTGCGCCACCATGCCCGGCTCAACCTGCTTTCTTACACAATACAGGACCACCTGCCCAGGATGGGCCCTTCCGCATCATTCAACAATCAAGAAAATGCCTCACAGATGTGGTCATAGGCCAGTCCAATGGAGGAAATTCCCCAGTTGAGACTCCCTCAACCCAGGTGTGTCAAGTTGACAACTAAAGCTTCCAGCACAGTTGACCCCATGTCAACTTGATACAAACACACTGCTATTAAACCACCACCTTTCCATTTCTTGTCCCCAAGATATGGTAGTATTAATATCACAACTTAAGACAATACAACTTTAAAAGTTCAGTCTTTAAAAAATTCACTTTAAAGCCGGGCGTGGTGGCTCATGCCTGTAGTTCTAGCACTTGGGAGGCAGAGGCAGGCGGATCTCTGTGAGTTCAAGGCCAGCCTGGTCTACATAGTGAGTTCCAGGACAGCTGGGGCTACAGGGAGACCCTGTCTCAAAAAAAAGACCAAAAAAAAAAAAAAAAAAAAGTCACAAGCCAAGCCTCCATCATCTATAACTCTATCACCATAACTGTTCCAAGCTCCACAGCAACAAAGTCTAAGTGCTCAATGGCTTTTCTAGCCCCAAAGTTCCATATGCTTCCATAATCCTCCCCAGTACAACTGGGCCCCTCAGTTGAGTAATTCCCTCCATTAGATTGGCCTGTGGCCATGTCTGTGGGGCATTTTCTTGATTGTTGAGTGATGGGGGGGGCAGTCTATTGTGGGCAGTGCCACCCCTGGGCAGGTGGGTCTGGGTTGTATAAGAAAGCAAGCTGAGCAGGAGCCAGGGAAGCAAGTCAGTAAGTGGCATTCCTCCATGGCCTGTGCTCCGACTCCTACCTCCATGTTCTAGCCCTGAGTTCCTCCCCTGACTTCCCTCAGTGATGGACCCTTTCTTGACCAAGCTGGTTTTGGTCAGAGTGTTTTTATTACAGCAGTAAAGAAGCACATTAGGTCAATGCCCATAGACCCACTGACAGGCCAAGTTTAGGAGCCTAATTTCCTTGTTTCAAGCTGAGGAGTCCATGACTTCATGAGAACAGCAGGTTAATCTACCACCCTAGTGAGGTGGGCTGAGGGCTCTGGACTCTGTCCAGAACTTTCTTAAGTAAAGCTCCTTGGATCCCTATACTGGTTGGGAAGGGGTAAGAATGAGGTGGGACTGACCCTGCCATTTGTTAGTGGTGGCCATGTTGAGAGAGAGGCAGGACATGTGGCAAGCGGCACAGCCCCTCTGGCTCTTCTCCCTCCACCCTGTGTTCGTGTACAGGTGACCACAGGACTTCAGCAGTGGCGTGTTTGCCTCTTGGGGACTATTTGTGAAGGTCTCCCAACTGAGATAAACCTAGAAAAGATAAAAGATAAATGGAGGAAAGCTAGCCAAGCCACAGGTTCCATGTGGAAGAAGGGAAGTGAGGGGCTGGAGAGATGGCTCGGCAGTTAAGAGCACCAGCTGCTCTTGCAGAAGACCCAGCACCCACATGGTGGCTAACAACCATCCATAACTCCAGTTCCAGGGGATCTGATGCCATCTTCTGACCTCCGTGAGCATTGCGTGACACAGGTGCACTTACATACATGCAGGCAAAACAAATAAATACATAAAATAATAAGTAAAATATTTTTTTTAAAAAAAGAATGGCTAGGTGTGGTGGCGAGGCCTTTAATCCCAGCCCTCAGGAGGCAGAGGCAGGCAGATTTATTTTGATATATCACAGTGAAAGATTTATCGTCCTCTTTTTTTTTTTTTTTTTTTTTTTTTTTAAAAAAAAAAAAAAAAAAAAAAAAAAAAAAAAAAGGAAGGCACATTTGGCTGGAAGCTTGGCCTTATGTTCAGCCTAGGTATAAAGCCCACAGATGACGGTATTTGCAGTGGAACCCTGAAAAAATCATCTAGAGACCAGCCTCTTGGATGAGAGGGTTGAATGAGATTGTCATGAGGGACACCTCCCTTGAGTCCCCTTTAAAATTACTTATTTATTATTGGGGGTGGTGCACGTGAGGTCAGAAAACAGCTTGAGATAGTAGACCCTCTCCTTCCTTTATATGGGAATCAGGCTTCAAAGTAAATGTGTTCCCACTGAGCCATCACTCCAGCACCTCCCCTCTTTTTGACTCCCTCAGCCCAGTGGGCCTTAGAGGGAGCAGAGTCTCTAACTCTTGCTGTGGTTGGGTGAAGTCCTAATCTTTCAAATGATGATATTAGGAAGTGGCTTTGGGAAGATGCTTCAATCATGAGGGTGTGGTTCTTAAGAGTGGATTAGAGCCCTTATAAAACAGGCTCAAGACAGATACTTCATTCATTCCATCAGGCGAGGTTACCCTGAGAAGTCAGCCACTTATGAGGAAGCAGACCTTCCCAGACACCAAGTCCTTTGTCACCTTGATCTTACATGTCCCAGCCTCCAGAACCAAGGGACATGGGTTTCTGTTGATTCTAAGACACCTAGTTCGTGCATGGTATTTTGTTACAGAAGTCCTCATGGTCTAAGACAACTCCATTTAGATAAACTCAGCAAATCTTGCATTTGCCAGGCCAGCTCCTGTTGTGGTTTAACTGGGAGCTTTGCATAAAAGAGCTGACACTGCAGGATCGAGGCCGCTCTTCCTTGAAAGACCTGCTTTGCTTGTCCTCTGGTTAGCCTTTGGAAAGTTTTATTTCCAGAGAATTCTCTTCATCCTCACAATAAGTAGTGTGGCTCACTGTGGCTAAACTGCATAGACAATTCAGCTTGCATTGAACACCCAACAGTTTAAGATTTTGATATATATGTAGCTTAGGGTGTCTTCATAACAAGCCCCCCCATAAAAACCCGGGCTGGGAATTTCTAAGGTGCGTCCGTGGGAGAGGGCACCTCACACTTGTTGTTACTTTCCTCACTCAAGGACTTGAGCAGGCCCAGTGTGACTCAGCTGGAGGGGATGCTCAGATGCTCAGTTCCGGATTCCTCTGGACCTTGTCCCTGTACTTTTCTCCCTGTGCTGATTTTACAACTTTTCACTGGAATAAATCTTAGTGTCAGAGGTCTGTGGATCCTCGGAGTAAATCAATGAACCAGGATGTGGTTTGGGGCTGCATCAGGAGATAAGTCTGGTCTTCTAGCCAGAGGCAACCGAACCCTATGGCAATCCATTTCAAGTATATAACTTAACCCAGCATTACCCAATAAAAATATGAGTCATCTTTAACTTTAAATTTTGTGGTGGCCACATCTTAAAAGTAGCTCTTTTTGAGACATGTTTTTACTGCATAGGCCTGGATAGCTGGTATTCACCATGTAACCCAGGCTGGCCTCAAACTCGTAGCACGCCTCCTGTTTCAGCCTTCCAAGAGGCTGAGATTATACCACATCTAAAGAAAAAAAGGGGCAAAAATTTTTTTTCAGTATTTGTAATTAAATCCAGAGCCTTGCATACTAAGCAAGTGTTCTACCTTTGAGCTACAGCCTTATCTCTTTATTATTATTATTTTATTTTGAGACCAAGTCTCAGTGAGTTCCCCACGCTAGCCTCAAACTTGTGATTCTTTTGCCTCCAGGTGTTGAGTATCTGGATTAGAGATGAACACAATACTCCTGGGAGGTAAAATTAAGTTTAAAAATGTTTCGGGCCAGGCGTGGTAGTGCACGCCTTTAATCCCAGCACTCAGGAGGCAGAGGCAGGCGGATCTCTGTGGGTTCAAAGCCCCTCTGGGCTCAATAAGGAGTTTCAGGAAAACACGGGCTTCAGGGGGGCCCCGGCTCAAAAAAAAAAAAAAAAAAAAAAAAAAAAAGTGAGGCTGGTGCTGGGCATGGTGGGGCTCGCCTGTAGTCCCAGCACTTGGGAGGCAGAGGCAAGCGCATCTCTGTGAGTTCAGGCCAGCTGGGGCTACAGGGAGATCCTGTTTCAAAAAAGACCTCCCCCCCCCAAAAAAAAGTGAGGCTGGAGAGATGGCTCAGTGGTTAAGAGCACTAGCTGCTCTTGCAGAGGACCTGGGTTCGATTTCCAGCATCCACATGGTGGCTAACAACCATCTGTAACTCCAGTTCCAGGGCATCTGATGCCTTCTTCTGGCCTCCACACAGGTGCACTTACATACATGCAGGTGTAACACACACATAAAGTTTTTTAAAAACTGTTTTCATTATTGTACATGAGTATGCACATAGTGCACACATGGTGTGCTTAAATACATGCAGGCAAAACACTCATACGCATAAAATAAAAATAAATAAAAAATTTAAAAAGAGTTAAAAATTATTTTAAATTGTGTGTGTGTGTGTGTGTGTGTGTGTGTGTGTGTCTATGTGGGAGTGTGTATGAATCAGGTGCCTGTGGAGGCCAGAGCTGTCAGATCCCCTGGGGCTGGAGTTATAGGTAGTTGCAAACAGGATCCAATGTAGGTTCTGAGAACTGAGCTCAGGTAGGAAGATCAGAAGTTCAAGGTTATCCTCAGCTACATTTAAGGCCAGCCTGGGCTACATGAGATCTGTCTCCAAAAAAGTTAATAAATCAAAGCCAGCACCTGTGTGTAAGCTATTCCGTGAATACTGGTGGTCACTGGCTAGAGCCTTGAGACTTGGAGATCAAAAGGGAGGCCCAGAGATTACAAGGCACTGATTTTGGAAGCAGCCCCCAGTAACTCTCCTCTTTTATGATTTTTTTAGTTATGTGTATGTGTTTGTGTGTGGCTTTGTACATGTATGCATGGGTGTCTGTAGAATCAGATCTCCTAGAGCTGAAGTTATAAGTGGTTGTGAGCTGCTAGGACCTGAACACAAGGTCCTGAACACAGCTTAACTGCTAAGCCTTTTCTCCACCCCTCACTCTCCTCATGATTGACTGGCCGCCTGCCTGAGGGCTGACTGTGAGATTCCATCTGCCAGTTGTTCTGGAAACCAGAAACTCTGGGTCCTGTCGGAGTTCCAGAAGCCCTTCTTGATTGCAGAACAGGACCACTGTTAGGCTAACCACAAAGCAATGGGGGCTGGGTCTCCTCAGTGGGGTTGGCTGACCCTGTCACCTGGTTCTGAGCCTAAAGCACTTACTCAGCAACAGGAGGGCCGCCTTTCCTAGTTCTGACTTGTATAGCCCTTCCTGTTCATTAACTCATGTTTTGACTAACTGTGCACACAGTGTATCAGCACTTAAACGAACCTTTTCTTCCATTATCTCTAGGTCCTTGTTTACCCACCAAGCAGATAGACAGCAAGCTCTCAAAAGGAAAAGGTAGGGCTGGCAAGAAGGCTCAGTGGGTAAAGGGACTTGTCACCAAACCTAATGATGCCATTCGCACACACACACACACACACACACACACACACACACACACACACGCAGAGAGAGAGAGAGAGAGAGAGAGAGAGAGAGAGAGAGAGAAATAAGTAAATGTAATTTAAAACATTATTGAAGAAGGTAAGAGGCACTGGGTGTTCAGTCATCTGGAATGGGACACAGAAGATAGGTCCTCAGGCAGGAGGGAGAAGTAGCTTATGAGTTCTTGCTTCCTTCCCTCAGCCTGCTTTAAGTCATCCTCTCTCCTGGACAAGCTTACCCAGAGCAGCTCATGTGTCTCCCATCTTATGTGGCATTGGTCCAGTCTCATGGGCTCAAAATTGTTAACAAAGGCTGACCTCCAGTTCTTCTAGTTTTAGGCGCCAAACAGAAGGCACTTTATTTTATATTATTAGATATTTAACCACACTAATATGTATCAAGCCCTATTTGAGCTGCTGCAAATGAAGATTTAGGGCATAAAATGAATAAGAAATGACAGGTATGCACACCTTCAATCTCAGCACTTGGGAGGCAGAGTCAGGGGGATCACTGAGTTCGAGGCCAGCCTGGTCTACATAGCAAGTTCTAGGCCAGCCCGGGCTATATAGTGAAACTCTGTCTCAAAAAAAAAAAAAAAAAAAAAAAAAAAAAAAAGTTGGGGGGACTGGAGAGATGGCTCAGTGGTTAAGAGCATTGACTGCTCTTGCAGGGGACCAGGGTTCAGTGCCCAGCACCTACTTGGTAGCTGACAACTGCAGATTACTCCAGTTCCAAGAGATCCGACACCCTCTTCTGGCCTTTTCAGGCATTGCATGACACGGGTGCGCTTTACATATACATACAGGCAATACACTACTATGCATAAAATAAAAATAAATAAAATGTAAAAACCAAAAATAAATAAGTAAAATGGGAAAAATTCATCTTCAACTATGTAATAAATTCAAGGTCAGCCTGGGCTAGATGAAACTGTCTCAAAAAAGAAAAAAGAAACATTCCTCCCTGGGAACCCTTCCCCCCTTTGGTGGTTCCAACTTTTCCTCTTTTCAAAAAAATTATATTTATTTTTATTTTATGTGTATGTGTGATTTGCCTGCATGCTTGTCAGTATACTCATGTCATGCAATGCCTGCAGAGGCCAGAAAAATTCAGATCCCCTGGAATTGGAGTTATGGATGGTTGTTAGCTACCATGTGGGTGCTGGGAACTGAACCGGGGTCCTCTGCAAGAGAAGTCAGTGTTTTTAGCTACTGAGCCATCTCTCCAGAACTCCATCTATTTCTCTCTCTCTCTTTTTGAGACAGGGTCTCCCTGTAGCCCCACCCAGCCTGGAACTCACTATGTAGACCTGGCTGGCCTTGAACTCACAGAGACCCATCTGCCAGGATTAAAGGCGTGCACCACCATGCCCAGCAAGTCCTCCAACTTTTAAATTTACATTCCATCTGCTCAAAAGAATATGACATAGTTGAGGTAGAAAGTATTGACTGTAGTGAAACCAGGGCATCTGAGCAGAACTCCTTAAGGAGAGACATTAGTGGAGACTTGAACTGGCAGAAGAAAGCTGGTTGACCGGGACGATTGAGTGCTGCGGGTGGAGGGAAGGGCACAGGTAAAACCAGCAAAGGAGACAGGACCTTGCTGGGAGGGCAGAAGCCTTTCCTTCCAGCTGAGGTAGGCAGAGTCAGAGGAGCGTGGTGGAGGATGGACAAGTGGGTAGACTTCGAGGCACTGAGGAATTTGAACTTTAACCTGAGGGCAAGCGGAAGCTGCCTGTGGAGAACAACATCTTTCAAAATATACAGGGGGACAAATCTTCAAAATGTGCTCAAAGGCTGGGAGTGCTGTTGCCCCTCCAGTACTGGGGATTAAACCCAGTGAACAAGCGCTCTGACAGGTACGGCCTCAGCCTTTTGTTTGTGTTTTAAAAAATTATTTTATTTATTATTATTTTTAAAAAATATTTTATTTATTATTTTTATTTTATGTGTATGTGTGTATTATCTGCATGTGTGTAAGTTAACCCGTGTTGTGCAATGCCTGCGGAGGACAGAAGAGACTGTCCGATCCCCTAGAACTAGAGTTACAGACAACTGTTAGCTGCCACGTGGGTGCTGGGATTCGAACCCTGGTCTTCAAGAAAAACCAGTGTTCTTAACTGCTGAGCCATTTCTCCAGCCCCTATTTGTTATTGTTATTTTATATGTATGGGTGTGTTGCCTGCATGTACGTAAGTGCACCTGTGTCATGCAATGCCTGAAGAGGCCAGAAGAGGGCATCAGATCCCCTGGAACTGGGGTCATAGGCGGTTGTTAGCCTTCATGTGGGTGCTCGGAACAGAACCCAGGTCTTCTACAAGAGTGGTCAGTGCTCTTAACCACTGAGCCATCTCCCCAGCCCTTTTGTTTGTGATTTTGGGACAGGGTCTTGCTATGTGTCCCTGACTGGTCTGGAACTTGCCCTGTAGCCCAGGCTGGCCTCACATACAGGGCCTGCTGCTTCAGCCTCCCAAATGCTGGGGGTATAGGTGTGAGCTGCCACATCTAACCTAGCTGTAGCTTTCTTCTTCTTTCTTCCTCTTTCTTCTTTTGAGTTTAAGGTCTTTTATTATTATTAATATTTTTATTTTATGTGTAGGAATGTATTGCCTGCATGTAGGTAAGTGCACCATGTCATGCAATGTCCGAGGAGGTCAGGAGAGGGCGTCGGATCCCCCTGGAGCTGGAGTTACAGACAGTTGTTAGCTGCCATGTGGATGCTGGGATCCAAACCCAGGTCTTCTGCAAGAACAGTCAGTGTTCTTAACCGCTGAGTCATCTCTCCAGCCCTAGTTTAAGGTCTTTTATAGCCCAGGCTGGCCTAAAACTCACTGTGCATCAGAGGTTAAACTTGAACGTATGATCCTCCTACCGCTTACATTTATGTGGTGCTGGGGCTGAACCCAAGGTTTCCTGCATGCCAGGCAAGCACTGTTCCAAATGAGCCACAGCCTCAGTCCTTTTTTAAATTTGAGATTGAGTTTCACTAAGATGCTCAAACTGCCCTTAAACTTGTGATCCACCTGCCTTAGTCTCTCAAGCACTGAGATTACAGCCCACACCACCAGCCTTCATCCTAATTTCTTTGCTTGGCTTTAAAGTATGTGAGGGCTTTCTTTTCTTTTAAGATTTTTTACTTTTTAGCTCAGGCTGTTGTTTGGGGGGGGGTTCCTCCCTCCTTCCCTCCTTCCTTCCTCCCTCCCTCCTTCTTCCCTTCCTTCCTTCCTTCCTTCCTTCCTTCCTTCCTCCCTCCCTTCCTTCCTTCCTTCCTCTCTCGCTCTTTCTCTCTTTCTTTCTTTCTTTCTTTCTTTCTTTCTTTCTTTCTCTCTCTCTCTTTTTCTTTCTTTCTTTCTTTCTTTCTTTCTTTCTTTCTTTCTTTCTTTCTTTCTTTCTTTCTTTCTTTCTCTTTCTTGAACCTGGTTCTCTCTGTATAGTGCAGCCTGGCCTGGGACTTGGGATTCACTATGTAGCCCAGGCTGGCCTCACTGTCCGCTGGCTTGGCCATCTGAGTGCTGGGATCAGAGGTGTGACCCATTGTTTGTTTTTCCATGCTACTGGGCCCATGGCAAGCACTTTTACCTGCTGAGTCCCCTCGTCGTTCCCAGGATGAAGTTTGAGGAGGAAACAGCTTTGTGAAGAATGCACAACAGACCTTCCAAATGACATTAATTTCCTGAATCATAGTAAAGGTGTGGCATCTCAAGGCATTTCTGGGTTAGAGGAAATTTTGAGAAGGCATCTAATCCTGGAATTAGAGGGACAAGTGCGTCAGAGTGAACTGCTGAGCCATCTCTCCAGCCCCAGAATCCCCTTTGGCATGTCTGAAGGCAAATTCTTAGGTTGTGCCCTAGAGACTCCAACAAAGATTCCGAAGAGCAGCCCAGAAATCTGTCCTAGCAGCTCCCAGCTCACTGTGGTACCCAGTCTAGACACACTGCTTCCCTACTGTAGACGGGAATCCTGCCTGGCCTGACCTTGTCTAGGAACAAAAGAAATAATTGATTGATGCCAGGAAACAATTAAATGCCTGTTGTGCACTGGGCCTGAGGTGGCAATCGCCAGCTCTACCCTGGAGGGACTCTTGTGCTAGGTACATCACTTAGAAGCACACCATTCAGCCGGTGGGTTCCAGTAGGACCTTAGAGATCATGAACCAATCCCATCATTACACAGTTGGGGAAACTGAGGCTCAGAGAGGGGAAGCAACAAATTCAAGATTACAGGGGTGAACATGTAATTTTGATGTGTTGATTAAAAAAAAGAAGCAACTGTATTTTGCGGTCCCCAACTAGCTGAGGGGTACCCCATAACCTGCCCAAGAAAGGAGGCTAAGTTCAAAGTGCCAGCACATCCAGGCTACTGTGCCTTCTGTTTGCTACTACTGGGATTGAACCCAGGACCTCATGCATGCTGGTTAAGCAGTCTAATACTGAGCTAGCCCACTCAGGTATCTCTTTTGGTTTGTTCTGAGACAGGGTCACACTCTGTAGTCGAGGCTGGATTTGAACTTTCTATAAATCATTTTGCCTCAGTCCTCCGAGTTTGGGGATTACAGGTGTGAACCACCACACCTGGCTCTCACGCTCTTGCTTCTGCCCTAAGCCTATATTTGTTAGATGTTCCTAAAAGTCTAACTTCAGATCTTGCTGAAATCTAAGTCCTTGGTATCCAGGGCAGGACCCTCCCGAGGTCCTGGGTTTTTCAGGCTTGGGATCGGGCTGCATCCTGGGTGCTGTTGGGCAGGGGGACACCACGATGGTCTCTTGCACTTTGGAACCCCGGTTGAAGGAGACTGCCTCCTCGGTTCTTGCCGCTCCTGTCCAGGCTTGCTTGGGTCTCTGTTCGCTCCTGGGGCCTGGGGAGGGGGAGCCCGAAGGGGAGGGTTCGTCTCGCCCTAGAAATCCCAGTCGCCTTGCCATTGGCTAGGCAGACCCCGGCCTGGCCGCGGATTGGCCATCGCCGAGGGCTTGAAAGGTGGCTGGGCGCTTCGGACACCTCAGACCGACGGTGGCCCAGGATCCCTGAGCGTCCAGGGCGGCCCGAGACGCGCCCAGCCCAACCCGCCATGGCCCGGCTCCTCCGGGCATCCTGCCTCCTGTCCCTGCTCCTGGCCGGCTTCGTCCCGCCCGGCCGGGGACAAGAGAAATCCAAGGTGAGCGAACCTCCAGGGGCGCAGGTCGCGGTGTGCTGCGCCAAGGTGCCCAGCGCGCACCGGGCGCCTCCTCCTCCCGGGCTCCCTTCCAGAGGACGCCGCGGGGCGCGCACCCTGCCCTGCCGCGGGGACCCCGGCTTGTCAGCCTCGGGCCCTGCACCCTTCCATCTCACCCAGCCCTGCGTGCTGCAGCGTGCAGAACCAACCCAGAGAAAGCCTGCCTGAGTCCGTGCGCTCTTCCCCATTGCCACCTCGGGGTCGCCTTGCCACGTCCATTCGTGGAACCAGTCACCCCCACCCAGTGGGCAGTGGGTGGGTGTGGGGTTGCCCCAGATAGGAGACTGCAGCTGGTGCCTTATAGTCCTTTCGGAGCCTTATAGTCCCTTCGCCCATCCCGGGGTGCTGGAAGCAGAGATCTGTGACGCGAAGAGCTTTGGCTTGGTGGTCCAGAACACTCAGGATCCTAAGTCCACATCGCTTTCTGGGCCTTAGTTTTTCCATCTGCAGGGTGGGGCTGGAGGGAAGAGAGGAGACGCTTGGAGAAACCGTGGGATCCGCCAGCTCTTCCTCCTACCCACAGCTCACTAGCCAGCCGCCTAGTAAACGCTGTAGTTAGGAGAAAAACCACCCTAGGACAGGCAGAGTCCTCCCGGGGCCTCCTTGTGGGAACTTTGGCTCCAGTGGGGATGATCCAGCAAGCTTATCTCCTTGGTCAGTTATGTGCTGGGTGGGCTCTGTAGGCCTCTCTTCTTCCTCAGGGTGGGGAGGCAGAAACCAGTAGAGACAGACGGAAAGAAAACTGTCTCCAACTTGGAGACACATGTACAGGATGCTAGACCTTGGGTGGGCTCTAGCTTTGAGTTTCTGTGTTTCTAAAGTCGTCTGGTCGTCATTAAATTCTGTGTGCCTCTCAGCACCTAAGGGTGGTCCTTGTTTCTAAGCCCCTTTCTGCCCTCAGCCCTAAAGATGGGGTGGCTTTAAAGCCTTTCTCTCCAGCCCAATTCCTAGGCACTTTCTGGGGCAGGAACAGGGCAGAGTTCAAGATTACGGTGTGGAGTAGAGGTCAGGGATGACTGGGCAGGAACCCTGTGCCCTCAGTGTGGTGATAGCTAGATTGGGGCGGGATTGAACCCTTTCCTAAGGAGGTGGCGGGTAAGAGTTATACTCATCCTAGCCCTGCACTGTCCACAGAATGGGGGAGAGAGGAAGGAGTCCAGAGAGAACAGTGAGAATGGTCTAGAAAAGTCTTTTAGGGTGAAGTGTGATCTTATCTGACACAGCCAGCAGAGCCTTGTGGCTCATGACAGGTGGGGCATGCCCAGCTGGCCTCCCAGGTCTTTACAGCTGACATGCTACAGCTCTGGTTTCTAGGACTCATTACCCAGATTCAAGACAAAAGGATAGTGAGGGGATGTGTGCAGTGAACCCAAGGTGATGCAGCTCCAGAGATGTCCTCCTGACTCAAAGGGAGGGGTGAGGACAGAGGCGACTTTGCCTGGGCCCTGCTTACAGCTGCCCAGGGCCCCAGTTCTTGCTCTGCAAGAGGCTGTGCAGAACTGGAGACGAACAGCTGCTGACGTGGAATCCTAGTAACCGCTGGTTTCTAGGTGACTGCACAAGACAGAGAGCATCATGGAACCACAGACTGACATCAGGACTGAAGGGCTCTTAAGTCGGCCCTGAATCCCACTGTATCTTACGGTGGATGGAGCTGAAACCCTGAGAGGGGGAGGCATGGCTGTAGCCAGAGGCATGGCTGAACCCACAGACCCAAGTCTCCTGCCTCTCAGGCCAGTCCTCCATTCGCAGCAGCACTTTGGTGTGATAAAATGGGAGCAGAGAAGACACAGGCCAGTATCCGTAGGTAGCCAGGAGCCTGGATGAATGTCATCACTCCTCCCTTGTCCCTGTGGCCTTTCTGCTGTCTGCCTCCTTGTTGGAGGCCAGAGCCATGGGATTCTATGGGTCCAGAGGTGGGAAGGGGGTTTAATGGAGGCTGAGCCGGTGAGAGTAATCTGTGGTTCCCTTACCACAGATTACTGACCCTTGCTAGCCTGGGCTCCCAGCATGAGCCTCAATCTAGCCCCGCAGAAAGTGTGGATGTTGCTTATTCCTTATAGCAGCTAGCAAGCATCTAAGGTCATTCCTTACTATGGTGGAGGAATCTTAGGCCCTTGCTACACAGAGTAATCTGTCTCCTGCTTGCCTAAGTCCCTTCTGATCTACCAATAGACTCTCAAAGCCTTGTGGACTGGGGTTGAGATGGCTCAGTGAGTAAAAATGTTTGCGTGAAAGCAAGAGGACCTGAGTTCAAATTCCCAGCAGCCATGTAAACGTTGGACATGGCCATGTGTGACTATAACCCCGGCATTAGGGGGGTGGAGACAAGAATCTAGGAGTTCATTGGCCAGCCAGCCTAGCCCAAATGGTGAGCTTCCAGTTCAGTGAGAGACCATGTCTCAACAAATAAGTTGGAGAGGGCCAGCAAGATGGCTTAGTGGGTGATGGTACTTGCCACCAAGCCTAAGTTGTGTTTGATTCCCAGGACTCATGTTGTAGGAGAGAACCAGCTTCTGCAAGTTGTCCTCTGACCTCCATATGCATGCTGTGGAACACACACACACACACACACACACACACAT